>NC_090732.1:104176396-104183896 GCF_036898095.1 Palaemon carinicauda
ATGTTCAGAGCAAAACAGCAGACATGAATTTTCATGTTCGTTTGAGTGCGAGGGAAGAGCGAAGATACAAGCATATTATATATAAAAGGAATTATGTACAATTGTGTGACACACAGTTGGTACAACACCCATCAAAGCGTCCACTCCTGACAATGAGGACGCCTATTCAACGTCAATCAAAACTGACTTGAATGCCCTAGGACATACGAGCCTATCCTGTGACATGCCAAAGCGGCGACAAAGCCACCAATCACCCCCACTCGCTCGCGCCACAACCAACGACTTCTACAGCCACTTACTAATGCCCATCAGCCGCAGTTTTGCTACTACCTCAACAGATTCTTGGCAGCCGCGAAGAAATGTGCCAAGGATGTTCAGTGGCCCAAAAATGTGTTAGCAGGCCTTCGCTCGTGGCGGTAGCCTTCCGTGTTTCTAATCTTTTCTTTTAACATGATGCAGGAACGGGCGTGCGTTTTTTGGTAGACACTGCTGCTTGTAGTTTTCTTTTGCCAAGGGAACTCTTCTGGTCATGACGTAGTCTGTCTTTGTCTGCCGACGTCCGCCTGGTAGCTGCCAACAGATCTGCGATACCCACCTACGGTTACTCGAACCTCGCATTATCGTTTGTAAACGGTAAATATAATTGGAAATTTCTCGTTGTTGATGTCACATTGCCAATCTTTGGTGCAGGTTTCCTCTCTCATTTCCACCTTCTGGTCAATGTCGCCCACCGACGATTGGTCAACGCCGACTCGTACTTGTCGACACCTCTTCAACCCACCCCCTCCAGCCTCGCTCGCCACATCAGTGCACCCACAGATGCCTACGCCCACCTCCTCATGTCGTACCAGGAAGTTTTCCGTCCAGAACTTCACCAAACGCCCATGGCTCTTGCTATGCACGGTATTTATCACCATATCAAGACGATGGGACCCCCAGTCTTGGCAAAATTCAGACGTCTGGCACCAGGATGATTGGCAAGCGGCAAACATATGTTCGCCGAAATGGAGGAAATGGGCCTTTGGCAAAAGGCCTCCAGCCCATGGTCGTCACCCTTACACATGGTTCTGAAGAAAGACGGCTCCCTCCGTCCGTGTAGGGATTACAGTCGCCTGAACATGCAAAGAGAACCGGATCACTACCCCCTACCAAACATAGCCGACGTGACCTCCTACCTGCACAAAGTGAAGGTTTTCTCCACGCTCGACCTCCTGAAGGGGTATTATCTGGTACCTATGAACCCAGAAGACATCCCAATACTGCCATCACCACTCCGTTTGGTACCTACACCTTCAATTACTACTATTTTGGTCTTTGTAATGATGGGGCCACTTTTCAACGTCTCATGGATGGCATCTTAGGGGACCTCCCCTTCTGTGTATGTTATGTGGACGACATACTTGTGTTTTCTTCCTCAAAAAAGTAACACCTCCGTCACCTGCGCATCGTGTTCGACCGCCTGCAACAAAACGGCCTTGTAGTCCGGTTCGACAAGTAAGCCTTTAGAGCCATCGAAGTGTCGTTCTTAGGGCACCGCATCACTCCTGAAGGAGTCCATCCCCTCCCTGAGAATGTCGCAGCCGTTCACAGCTTCCTCACGCCCTCAACCGTCAAAGCTTTGCAGGAATTCTTGGGCATGATCAACTATTATCACCGTCTTTTTGCGTGCCATTGCCGCCACTCTTGCTCCCCTCTACGCCTCCATCAAGGGCAAGCCAAAGGACCTGAAGTTAGGTCCCCTTCAAGAAGCGGCCTTCTGTAATGCATAGAAGGCCCTATCAACTGCTGCTGCTCTTACTTTTACCATCACACATGCCCCTCTCTTTCTCTCCACCGATGCCAGCGACGTCGCTATTGGCGCAGTACTCAACCAGGTGGTCAATGGCTCGCCCCACCCATTGGCCTTCTTCAGCAGAAAACTGTCCAAGGCAGAATCGGGTTATTCTACCTTCGATCGAGAATTGCTGGCGGTGCACTTGGCTGTCCGTCACTTTCGCCCTTTCTTAGAAGGTACACCCTTCGTC
The DNA here is from genome assembly GCF_036898095.1 of Palaemon carinicauda. NCBI lineage: Eukaryota > Metazoa > Arthropoda > Malacostraca > Decapoda > Palaemonidae > Palaemon > Palaemon carinicauda. Next base: position 104,178,421 of record NC_090732.1, read on the forward strand.
ATTCGCACAGACCACATGCCTCTGGTGCACGCCTTCACCCGACAGTCTGACGCCTGGTCAGCTCGTCAATGCCAACATCTCTTGGCCGTGGCTGAATACAATTGCACCCTTCAACATGTCCCTGGGAAATAGATTACAACGCCTTGGCTGAAGCCCAACTACAGGATCCAGAGTATTAAGCATGTAGGACATCCTGCACATCCCTCCATTGGAAAGACATCCCCCTCGACAACTCCAACACCACCCTCCTCTGTGATATTAGTACTGGTACACCGTGACCTTGGATTCCTGCTCCCATGCACCGACAAGTCTTTGATTTCATTCACGGCCTTTCAAATCCCTCGTGCCGTTCTACTGCACAGATGCTGAAGACGAGGTTCATTTGGCATGGCAATTCTAAGGATGCTAAGGATTGGGTCCGCGCCTGTACTTCTTGCCAAACTTCCAAAGTACATCAACAAACGGATTCTGGAGTGGGCACCTTTCCTCAACCTCAGCGACGTTTCGCCCACATTCACATCGGCGTTGTATATGCCTTACCCACATTACAAGGACATCGTTACCTGTTTACCATCATCGACCACTCCACTCGTTAGTCTGAAGCCATTCTCATGGAAACTGCAACATCCGCCTCATGTACATCTGCCTTACTCTCATTATGGCTTGAAAAATTTGGTATCCCTTAGCATATTACTTCTGACAGGGCTACCACTTTCACCTCTCAATTGTGGACATCATTAGCGATCTGCTGGGTATCACCCTACATCAGACAACTGCCTACAACCCTGCTGCCAATGGAATGGTTGAACGTTTTCATTGCACCCTCAAAGCAGCTTTGATTTCCTGCTGCAAGTATTCCAACAGGTTTACTCAGGTTCCCTGGGTCCTCCTGGGACTAAAGACCTTTCCTAAAGACGCCCTCAACGTCACGGCAGCTGAAATGGTGTATGGCGACCCGTTGGTTGTTCCTGCCAAATTTTTTCCTTCTGCAACCTCCTCCGATGATGTCCAGCGCATACGTCACGTCGAGGAATAATTTACTCCATGACGCCAGACTTACAAGCCCCCAGCGAAACATCACATACCGACAGACTTGCACTCTGCAATGCACGTCTTCCTACGCGATGACACTCGCATGCGACCGCTAACCCCCCTCTTACACAAGCCCTATCCTTGTGATCCAACTTAGTCCGTAAGCATTACTACTCAACATTCGTGGCAAAGAAGACTGGGTCTCCATTGATCGCCTAAAACCTGCTTATCTCCTGTCAGATGACCCGCCTACAGTTCGCGTCTCTAGATCAGGACACTTTATTTAACATGTATAGTATGTCACTTTTAGAGGAGCCATGTACCAGCCGTTTGTCACACAATCGTACATAGTAACACCATTTCTCTTTTTATATTTATTATGCTTTGTATCTTTACTCCCCTCTCGCACTGACAGGGTCCTGAATAAACATGTCGGTTTTTGTCACCATTAACTATTAACAGTAACGGTTGTTAGTTGAACATGAAATTGCCTGTTATGTTTTTATGTCCTTTTTGCCTGGAGTTTATGTATATATAAATGGATGTTCTGTAATAAAGTTACTCAGTTGCTTTCATCCTGCACTCTTATTCACAGCCTCTCTCGGCCCATCACAGGCAATTCCAGTTTAGATCTTATCTGTTGTTGTATGTGTTTCTCAAAAGTTTCAAGGCATCCAAATCGATCGAGTAATTAATTGTCAAAATAAAGAAATAAAAGTAAAACTTCTAGAAATATGTAAAAAAAAGATGGGTGGGGATGAATCAGAAACTCAAGAAGAGTTGGTGAGAATATGTGACAGGCTTCCCGATTTACATGAAGCAGATGCCTAATACCATGAGGACTGTTTTTAAGAAGTTTACTTTAAATCACAATATTTCTGCTGCATCACGTTCATCACAGCAACGTGAAGAAGTAAGCTCAGCTGATCTTACATCTATTCATATAATCAGAAAGATAAGAGATGATCCTTCCAGAATATGGAGTTTTGCAAATATACATGACTTTTATCAAGAGTACTTGGATTTCATGTCATTTACTTCCAAGTTTGAAATGCCTCAGGGTGATGTGATAAATCATGCCCCAATTGAGAAGAAAGAGATACACTAAAGCATATATTGGGAGAACATTTTAGTAAAAGTCTTATTTTGCTACACGTGAAAGGATGTGCATGTATGTTTTTTCTTTAATAGCATTGGCTAGAATGCTTAAAGTTAGTTGAGGAAAATGATAATGAGCCTGTGTCAGATAATAAAAATATCTTTGTGAACCTATTATCCAAGCAATATAAGCTTTTTTCGGAAAAAAAAATTCAACAAAACAACACAGGGACTGGCACTCAACATGCACAATTTTTCGGGATCCAGAGAAATTATTTGTATATTAGAGGATAGTGGCTTTTGCTCAAGTTATGAGGAAGTCAGACGATTCATAAAATAATTTGCCTTATTCAACTGTTTGGATGAATTCCAGATTCAGAGACTCTTAGATGGAAATAGACTGATAATATTTTGGTGTCATAACTTTGATTTAAATGTGTTCACTTCCCTCCAAGTGGCATGTGGGAAACTCAATCTATGTCAGTGGAATTTGTACAGCATGGCAGAGGTACGATCATTAAGACTATTGTTCTCATGTTCATATGCTGGGTTAATTGATGACCTTTACTGTGCATTAGGTTCATTTTACTTTTCCTATTTTATCAATTCCAATGACATAAGACAACAGCTGAAAAGCTGTGAGAGAAGTGTTTAGACCTGCTGGCCACCCATGCACTTTTTAGATGTGACAGTGTTTCATATTCATTTGGTGATGTAAAAGTATTCGCAATAAACTTGGTTCATAATTCCAAAGTAACCTTCAGGGAATTTGGAAATCCCCTGTCTCCAGAAGAAGTATGGATTAAAGAAGGTCGCTGCTTCATATCAAGCTTATATGGAGGAACAGCGTCAACATCTCTTAAAAAATCTGATGTATTTAATCATAAAAAACAAAAAAAAAAAACCCCAAAGTAAAGAGCCTGCCGCCAACGGATGATGCTACAGTTCATCATATCAGACGTGCCCGTCTTCAGTCTCTGATCTGTAGGACAGCAAATCATATGGCACCCACAAATACTGATGTAACTTAAAATAGTTGGAAGATTGAGGATATGTTGACTCCTGTTACTGGTACTTCAACCAGTATTGCTTATAGCTGCAAATCATCACACTCATGTTCAAGCCAAAGATGCAGTTGTCATGTAGGTGCCCTGTTCTGTAATTCACATACTTTACACTGTAAATGTGGTACTGTTGACACATGTGCATATAAGCACTCAAAATCCATGAAGACCTGCAGTCAGTTTGAGGACCACAACTATATATATAATGATGATTATGACGATGATGAAGAAAATTATAATTACTGAATAGAGGTTATATGAACAATACTACGCATACACAATCTCTTTTCTTATGTGTATACTACAATTATCCATATATAGTGAGTGATTGGAATGTTCCAATTTTTATGTTGAAAGTAACAGCCTCCGAGTGTCTTTTTTTTTTTTTTTTTTTTCTTTCTTTCTTTTTTACGGACTGATTCATAATATAACTCTTTTGTCGTGTGAATAAAGAAAATTCTCTAAGGATGTCAAGGTGCCACACAGTGAATTCTAAAATATAGGCTCTGGAGAATCATTTTATGAAAAAAAATATTGTAATCATACATTATGTCACACCTATGGCTAAAATCGGGGTTTGTCACCTTGACTATATATATATATATATATATATATATATCATCATTATCATCAGCCGTTACTAGTCCACTGCAGAACAAAGGCCTCAGACATGTCCTTCCACTCTTGTCTGTTTATGGTCTTTCTGTGCAAATTTATATTCACCTATTTTCTTGGTTCGTAAATCCACCGTCTTCTCACCCTTCTCTTGCTTCTTTTGCAAATTCTCGGGACCCATTCCGTTTTTCTTGTCTGTCTATTACCTGTCATTCTCATTATATATCCTACCGATCTCCATTTCATTTTTCTTACATCATGTAAGAATATCCTCTACCTCAGTTTAGGAAGGCTGCAAGTTTATATATATATATATATATATATATGTATATATATATATATATATATATATATATGTTTATAGTAGTAGGATCATTGGATTAAATGTTTTTCTTTTTAGAGAAAGTGGTACGTTACTGTTCATAATCTACTTTTGTTTAGCAAAAGCTCTCCATCCAATACTTATCCTTCTAATTTCGGTCTCATGTCCTGGATAAACACTTACTGTCTGTCTTTGGTACATATTTTCATTAGTAATCTCTAGAGGTTTCTCCATAACACTTATTGGTTGTGTCTCTGCATTTTCATTGAAGATTATCTTAGTATTACTCAAGTTAATTTTCAGTCCTAAAGTTCTGCTTTCTCTATTCAAATCACCTATCATTCTTTGCAATTCCTCCCATGATTCTAAACAGAACTAAGACATCTACAAATCATATGTTGTTAAACTATTCCCCTTTAATGTTAGTTCTTAATCAGAATTCTTAAAATCTTCCTTTAGTCATGTTGTAAGTAATTTAGGAGAAATTTATATTGTCTAACTCCTTTCTTTATCTTAATTTCTTTCAGAATTGCTCTACTTACTGTATAGATATCTTGAAATGTTTTAACATAAGATTCATATATTCGTTGTTTTTGAAGGGTTTTCATTACCACTGAAGTTTTGACTGAATCTAAAGCGTTCTCCTAGTCTATAAATGCCATAAAAGTGGTTTGCCACATTTTCATGATTTTTTTTACTGGCTGGTTACATGGATATGGTCAGTTGTTGAAGACTCACTTCAAAAGCCCGTCTGCTCTCTTGTTTGATTCAAGTATAGCTATCCTTCTATTCGGCCTGATATTATCTTTGTTAATACTTTATATATTACTGATAGTAGACTTATTGGTCGGCAATTTTTCAGATCTTTTGTGTCTCCCATTTTGTTAATTAGTATAATAAAAAAGTTTTTCCACGTAGTAGGTACAGTGCATTCTTACAGAATTTTTTTGCAAAGTTCAGCAAGTCTTACTTTTGTGGAATCTCGTCCAACTATTATTAAATCAATTGTCATCCCATCCTGTCCGCTGATCAAGCCCTTTTCATGACATTTAAATCTTTCTTTACTTCTACTGTTACTTTTGGTACCTGACCAGGTGTTTGATTTTGCCATTGAAAAAGTTACTTCTTTCATTGCTCTTGCATGTTATTGTGTAGAAATACTCAGTAATTTTTACCACTCCATATCTTTTGTTGATAATATTTCCATTTTCATCCTTTAAGGCAAACATCTGTCGGTGTCATGTTCCAAGTCTTCCTTGCATCAATTGAATGCTTCTTTTTTTTTTAGTATTTCCTCAATTTTAATGTGATAGCATTTACGAATGTCTTTGGTTTTTAATATGTT
>NC_090732.1:104197093-104247093 GCF_036898095.1 Palaemon carinicauda
AATTACTGTAGGTTTTAAATTCTTGGAATTTTGGTTAAGCAGTACATTACTGTAATTGATGATTGATTCATTGTTTTTGTATGCCACTGAACTTTACTGTAAACTGTACTAGAATGCAAGGTTATTATCTAAGGGCTTATCCTAACTGGAATGTTTGTTGCTTAATGTCGTCTTCATCATGTATAGTTAGAAACTTTAATTGTAGTTATTTTTGTGATGTAAAAAGGAATCAATTTTAGAAATACTGAAAGTACAGGGCTCATGAAGTAATTACTAATTGGAAAGAATTCCTTCTCTTTTGGTGTTTGATACAGAACATTATTTGAAAGGGAAAATTAATTTCCTTGACCTACCATTGGGAATGGCATGTTTATCTTGATTTTTTTCTAATATATGTCTTATAGTACAGTATACCCTTAACTTATCATTTCAGTATGTGTGGTTTTGGAAATTATATTGGTTTTTCTCCTTTTCCAGCAAAACAAAGCAGAACAACATATTGAAACTGCAATGGTAGAGACTGAGTCATCCATTCACACCATTAATACAGTTAACACCACACAGCAACAAGTTGCTCATGTTGCTTTGTCTCATTCTCATCATGATGATTCTGGTCATTCATCCGGAGGTGAAGGCGTTACAAGTATTGGAGGAATGAATGGAGGTATTAATGGTATGGTCCCTGGAGTCAATGGAATGGCCAATGGAGTTAATGGCATGGTCAATGGGGTGGTGAATGGTCATGGCACAATTGTACATGATGGAAAGCACTCTCTCCTACAGTTTGCCCTGCAACATTTCCGATTGTCTAAAGAACAAGGAATTATCCAGTCTGATGGGACACTGCAAACAAGCACAAAGTCTAAAAAGAAGAAAAGTAGCAAAGATCAGCAAGCTGAATGGACATGGAAAGAGCAGGTAAGCCCACGGTGTGCAATAGCACCTTTGAGCAAATAGATTTCTATATGAAAAGACTTACTATACTATGATTGTGAGAACAGTATCTGGAGTACTATTTTCACCATTGGGAAATAATTATATAGGATAACAGTGTCACTCTTTGATTATGTCAGTATTGAAATATATTTCCATGTATATTATTCAATGTAATTTTAGAAACCATGGATTCTCATAGTTTCTTAATACAACTGTTTATAAAAGATTTCTCAACAGGCTACATTTGTTCCTAATTGTATTTTATTGAATGGACCTAAAACATAAGAATAATTATTTTGCAGGCAAAAAGTTTGTTGGTATACTGAGTAGTTGATGATTCTTTGTTTAAGAACTTTTTTTTTTATATTATCTTAGTGCTCCTATTCAGATTTGCCTCCTGTAGCCTACGTATTCTAATATCTGTCAGATTTAATTCTATAAATGTGCACTGTAATATTCATGGTTACTTACATGTTGGTTTAATACTTGAGGTCATCGGTGTACTCTTAAAACTACGTTCCTTTATTTTTAGTGCTATTCTTCCAAAGTATTTCAGGAAAGCCTTTAAGAGTTGAACATAAAGCTAATATCATCTAGGTTATTTTAGCTACAGATAATTATTGATGTGCTGGTGCATATATGATCTGTTATTTTTAGGCAGTGAACTGGACAAATGCAGGTGACATGATCAGTAAAATGAACTATCATAAGATTTGTGTTCTTGCAAAGAAATATAAACAGACAAATCTATAGATTGAAATATTTTGTTGTCAGTATCCATGAATGTTCTTTTATTGGATGGTTATTAATTTCTGTATTGCACTTAGAAGTGCTTGCTTTTGCCAGGCTGAAAAGAATTAAGTTTATTTTCTTTTTTTTCTTAGTCCAAGGTCCACTGGTTGGGGTATGCAGTAACTATTTAACCTCAGGACACCTACATCCCTGAAGGAAGTTATAGTATAGGTTTTCCTCTTAGAATACTGACTACATTATTTGGGTATCCAGGAAAAACAGAAATAGGATTCTCATTCCAATTTTGGGTGTAGAGAGAGATAAACAATTGGTAAACTATATTTTGAAGATTATTCATTTCATTAAATTTTCATTGACTGAATATGGGAAGATCTTGTCTGATTGGTGTTAATGAAGTTGTCTGGAAAGAGGTTCAATTATTTGACCAACTTCATCACAGGAACAGCAAAAACAGGAAAATGATGTACGAGTTGCCTTTTGATGTAATGAAAGTTGACTGGGAAAAATCAAGTTGAATACTGGATCATTGGTTGGAGAGTGTTAGTCAGTAAAATCTTAACTATTTTGCATAGTTTACAGTAGAAACAATCCATAGTACGGAGAATGAAATTAGTTTGGTCCGTTCTTGATATTTGGTTGGGGGATGTTCTAAAATTGGATTCACATTGTATAACAATTGGGTATCTGAACGGACTTAATAGTTTACTGCTTTCTTATAACAATTTTGGGCATCTATTATAGGAAAAAGAGACTAATACAATATTGTCTCAATTAAAGGGATTAACTATACTATAGTATTATCAAAGGAATTTTCTAATTAATCAATTCTATGCCAGCTTCTGTTGTACTCTTACTTTGGTTGATAATGATTATTTGTTCCTACACTAATACAAACATTTGTCCTTTAATAGGAGTATGCTTTCAGCAAAACTGGTTAAAGCTGTTAAAACTTTTAACGGGGTGGCAGTACTTACTGGTGGCTGGCAGCCCCCGACAGACCACTGTGCTCTCACTTTATTTTTCAGCTGCTGGATAGTACAGATATACTATAGTGCTGACGGAAGAACTCTGAAAACCAATCGATAGGAGTTGCATACTTGTGGCTCCTACTGTTGGTATCCATGTGGGAGAAACAGGTCTTATCTAAGAGTATCCCTTAACTCAACGCAGAAGACTTGTACACGGCCTCACCTGTTTATGGGCGTGTGCATATGAGAGCTCCCATGTGTGGACGTTTGATCAAGCCTTACCTGTTCTCACCTGCTTTCTGTATGTGTGCCCATGAGCGCTCTTTTGTACGTGTGACTACGAACACTTTCTTGTGCGTGTACCCATGAGTGCTTTCCTGAGCGCACACAATATTCTTTTGAGAGCTCACCTTTGCCTTTAAATAAGACCAGAGACTTTAAAGTTCTATGTTTGCCAGCGTGCCTTAGACGTACTTGAAGATTTCACTAGATCCCATCGCTCGGGACCCCCAAGAGTACATTCCAAGAATGTACCCATAGCTGGATCCCCCACTGGTATGTCAAAACGTATTGCGTGCCTGATCCCTACACACTAGATCCCCTCACACTGGTTTCCAAAGACAAGAACCCTACAGGCACAATATTCTTTACAAGATCCTACCACACTGAGACCGAACAACAGGAAAGACGTCTAGAAAGACCTGATTGATAGGAGTTGCATACGTGTGACTTCTATCATTTCCCTTCCCGTATGAGAGACCTTGTGGTACTGAATATACATATCATATGTCGTGCAGGTACTCAGATTTGCCTCCTGTTTATTTTTCTAACAAGAACAAGTACATGCACTTCCATTGAGAATAAAAGGCCCCACCCTTCTTTCCCCTTTCTGGATGATCTCGCTCTCACTTTTGGGAGAAAGAAGTGATATGTCAAGAGAGTTATTCCTTTGGGAAAAAACCTGAGTACCTGCCACTTTGGTTCCAATACGTTTTTACCTCATGCCCGAGGTGGTAGGGTACGTACCGAAAACTTTCCCATCAACGAGTTCAAGTATTAGAAAGTGTTACAGGTGCTCACATACCTACTCCCTTTGATCTATTATAATGAGAAGGGCCCTCGCATTGCTAGTAGGATAGGGGATCTGCCCTTTTTTCTCTTTCCTGGATGATCTCTCTCACTTTGGGAGGGAGGGAAGCAGCTTTTCCACCTGTGCTTGGTCTCGCATTAAATGTAGTGCCCTCAACTGAGTGCTGCTCTTCACGAGAAGATGTCATCCAAGATGTGCGATCAATGTAGCTACATGTCTCCTATGATCTGTAACCCCGCTGCATACGTAAGGAAGAAGAGGCATATACAAAGATCGTACCCAGCTCTGAAAGGTATGTGATAAGGTGTTCGAGACTTGCTCAGATCTATCTCTCCCTGCATATGCATGGGAGGAATCGTACGCACTGGGAATATAGCTACAGCACTTGGGAGGATGGCCCTAGTGCTTTAGATACCTTATATGTTTTCACCTCAGATTACGTATCGGAAATACCTCCTTCAACGAGAATATGGTTTGTTACGAGGTTCAGGGATTCACCTCGCTTATTCAACACTACGGAATTGGACAGTTCGTGTATGTTTTTCTGTGACTTTCAGGTCTCGGAACTTCTGACATCTGCTTCATTCAAGCTCTCCCAGTAAACGATACTAGTAGAAGAAGAATCTATGATCATCATCATCGCTTGTATGTGGTATGAAATCTTCCTTTCATGGATGGAGATGTTTCCTCATGATCTTTCCCCTGGTATTTTGTCTTCACAAAATTCCCAATTGTTTTTTCTAACAGTAAGACATGTCTCTTCTCACTTGTTCTCCATGACCATGGGCTATGATTGGGAACAATACGTTAGGTAGCTATGATTGGGAACCATACGTTAGGTAGCTATGATTGGGAACCATACGTTAGGTAGCTATGATTGGGAACCATACGTTAGGTAGCTATGATTGGGAACCATACGTTAGGTAGCTATGATTGGGAACCATACAATTGTCAGCTGTGATCAGGAACCATGCCATTAACAACCATGATTGGGAATCAGATGATTGGGGACCACATAATCAGGAACCTAGCAATCAGAAACCACCTACTTGAAAAGTACGTAATCCACATAACTGGAACTTGTGGTTGTACTTTGGGAGATTGTTACTTTCAACTCGCCAGGTCACAGATTTCTGTATCTACTTGTGGTGTTCCAGATATTGTGTGGGTGGTGTGTCCATTCTGGAACGGAACACCAGCAATAGCTGAGGGATTACTGTAAGTCATTCTGATGGGACCTTTAAAGGTGAGGTTTTTCCAATTTCATATCAATCTACATTGGAACAGAAAAAACAATCAAGACACAAATACCATTCTTGTGATGGGAAACCTGCTTCAGCTACTGAGTCTGTGGGAAGGTCACAATTAGTTGTCTCAAGGAATTTCTTTGGAAATGAAGATCCCTACCTTTCTCTGTTTGCAGATGCTTCACATGAAGAATGGGGAATGACTAGAGCATTTGCATCTACTGTGTCAGAAAAATGGATATCCCAAGAGTCATGTCTCCATATCAGTTACCAAGAGCTTTTAGCAGTATTCATTATTCTTCAGCCACTGGTAGTATGAAAGACTGTGGTTATATTTTCAGTCTATACTACAGTGTTGGTATAAATACAATACTAATGGGAAGGAGGTGGGGGGGCATCATCACAATCCCTGTACTGGATAGCAGAGTTGTTGTTAACTTCGACAAATTTGATTTATAAGTCTACATCCACAGTTTATTCTGGCAGGAAATCAAATATCCCCATTAGATCAATTGAGCAGGAAAAGGCAGATTCTTCCAAGTGAGTGGTCTCATTATCCATCAGTATGTCTAGAAATTTGGAAATGGTGGACTCAACTAAACATACTGTAGATTTGTTTGTGACATCACTGAATGAAAAAATATAGGTATTTTGTTCACCTGTGCTTGATCCCCCTAGCATGGAGGGTAGATGCCCTGTTACAAGACTGGTCAAATCTGGACCTTTATGCATTTCCACCAATTGCTATGATTTAGCAGGTGATAAACAAGTTGAGGATTTCTATAAACAGCAGGATGACTCGATTAGCTCCATTCTAACCACAATGGGAATGGTTAGCAGATCAGTTGCTCTTGTTGGAGATGCCCAGAAGGGTGCTGTGCAAAACCAATCTGCTCAAACAACCAATTTCAAAGGTAATTCACCCAAGCCATGTGTGCTACATCAGGCCTTATGGAGGCTGTCCACTGTATCCTCAAGAACAAAGGGTTTTCACTGCCCTCTAGAATGTTTATCATAATCTCTAAAAGACAGTCTACCTATACTTTGTATTTTGTAGGAAAGGATATAAAATCTCTATTTTGTTTGCTACAAATCTAGGAAGATATCAGTTACTAGAACTAGCACAGATAACATTGTAAAATTTTTACCCTTTCTTTTTTAATAAAAGAAACTTTCAATCACAGCTGTTAAGGGATATAAATCAGTGCTTAATTCGGTGTTTAAGCATCTTGGATTAGATCTATCTACTTTAGGAATAACAGATGTATTTAGGGCTTTTATTATTGGAAGACCTCTTACTGTCAGGTCTGTTTTTTTTTTTAATTTAGATGTGGTTTTACAGTATTTAAAAGGTTTATTATTTAAGGCTAAAGGTTTGCCACAATTTTTTCACAACTCATCTTTAGAAATGAATGAGAGCATTACATCAGAAGATATGTTTCTATGTCCGGCTCAGTATTATTTAGACAAAACTAGGAATAGTAGAGTTAGTGTGCCTAATTTATTTTGCAGTATTAGGGTCCCTACTCGTCCTCTGACCAAAAATGGCATGTCATTTTTGGTTAGAGGCTAGGTCATAGAAGCTCACAAAGAGTTGGATTCAAATCTTATGAAATCCTTGAAGGTTGAAGTTCATGGTATTAGAAGTGGAGTTACATCTCTAAATTATTGGAGGAATCTTTCCTTTAAAACAGTTTTAGCAGCAGCTCAGTGGTGTACCTAATCGGTATTCACTAAGTGTTACCTTAAAGAATCTTCGTTTGTTATCAAGATTACTGGGCTCTAGGTTCTATAGAGCCGCTTAGCTTACGTAATTTAGAAATTGCGTTGTACTGAATTGTGAGAAGAAAGACCCCTAAATGGGAAAGTTATGGGTAAATTGAAAACTAGAAATTTTTTTTTTTTAACAAAACTTATAGAGATTATGAAATATTACTAATCAAACAATTCTTCTTCACCCAAGGGGTACTGCACTATAATTGTTCATTGGCCACTTTCCTCTTTAGCTGTGGTAAGCAGCTTTTCTAGGAGGACACTCCAAAATCAAACCATTGTGTTCTAGTCTTGGGTAGTGCCATAGCCTCTGTACCATGGTCATCTACTGTCTAGGATTAGAGTTCTCTTGCTTGAGGGTACACTCGGGCACACCATTCTGTCATACAGTATTTCTCGTCCTCTTGTTTTGTTAAAGTTTTTATAGTTTATATAGAAGATATTTAGTTTAATGTTACTGTTCTTAGAATATTTTCTTTTTCTTTTTTTCTTTCCATACTGGGCTATTTTCCTTGGAGCCCTGGGCTTATAGAATCCTGCTTTTCCAACTAGGGTTGTAGCTTAGTAATTAATAATGATAATAGTAATAGTTCATAAGTTTCATTTTTGTCAGATGCATATTTAAAGTACTTGGTTATGGTTTTATGTCAAGAGAATTTAGAGTAAAGTTTCAATCAGGAATCCAGTATTTTAAAAAAAAATTTTAAACAAGCTGAAGTAATGTATTACAAGCTTATTTTACGAGAGTTCTGTTACCAATTATGTAGACTAGCGAGTATAAAATCAGGCATATTTGGTACTTAGTTAGAACTACAGCATTCCTCATATCTCTCCTGCACTGGCATCTCACCACCATTAGAATGTGGGAGTCAAGAGAGGTTCATAGAATTTAATGGAATTCTATTAAATTTCATTTCTATACTCACCTCCGTACTGACTAAGGGCGTCAAGAGAATAAAGAAAAAAAAGAAAAAAAAGATACTGGCACACTACAGATTCACTTCATGCTATTTACCACTAGATATCACATTACTGTACATGTGCATTACTAGAGGCATAAGCTGGTTGGGAAGAAAGAAAAAGTGATAAATTTTTTAATTTTATTTCTAAATATCAATAAATCACGGCACCCCAAAGAGAAAAAATATGAACATGAGGTGAACGTAAATAATCCAAGTAATAATATTAATGGAATAGAAATGCCCGAAGGCGACCAGGCATGCCAACCTAATGCTCACTTATATCGTAATAACAGGGCATCAAAATAATAAATTAATACGGTGTGTGAACCGTGGATACCCAGAAAGTTCATAACGAGAAACAATCAGTATAGAAGACTCATTTAAAAGCGTTAAGAACGAAATGAGAGAGAGAGGAGGGAGCCGAGCGCCATGAAAGACCCACGCGGGGTCGTGAAAAATAAAGCTGTTATAATATTAGCAAAAAAGGGCAAGGCCCCCTCCAAAATCTCAAAACTCATAGATCTGGTACTTAACTTAGATGGAGTGACAGTAGAGTCCGACATCTTGAGGTAAATCCAGGAAAAACCAGCAAAATTCACACACCAAGGCAAAATAAGTGTTTGAAAGAACGTGCTATAAAAAGGAGTGACGTCACTGGCGTGGGATTGCTAGTAGTAGTAGGATGTTGAAAGGCACCTTGCTGTTCGGGGATATTGACAGGAGATATCTAAATGGTGCGAGGCCTCTGGTTGTGATTTATTCAGCGCCCCAGTATTATACCGACACCTTATTAAGGTGAGCGAGCTGGGTTCAACCTAGCATTCCTATACAAATTTTTCTCTGGTAAATTCATAGCAGTTTTTACCTTTGAAATGATGTAAAAGGAGCATTTCACTGGGCAGCACGGGTCGGAGCCCAGAAATAAATTTTATCATTTATATTGCGATTTTTAACAGCATTGAAGTCAGATATAGAAATTTCAAATTGCTTAAAATTTGTTTCCCAAATACAGCATTGATTTGTAATTCTATGTCTCTATTACGTAATTTTTAGAATGGAGCACTGTACCCTAATGTATCTTTCAATGTTTTGTAGGTTGAAATGGTAAAATTCAGCCAGTCTCCACTGCAAGCATCACTTTTACCACTTGAGCCTGAATTGAGTCAGCTAGCTGTTGAAAGTTTTGTAGCTGTTATGCGTTACATGGGTGACTATCCTATGGCTCCACAACACACAGAAGTACACTGCGTATATACAATATTCATGGTTAGTGATTGTTATGTATTTCCTGTATTCATTATTGCTTGTAAAAGACAACTTCATTTTGTAGAAAATTAATATTATTTTCTTAATGTAAGTAACATTTATTAACCACAGGATCATTTTGATGTCAGTTTTCTTTCCAAATAGTTCGCGTTAGTTATTGATTAATTCTTATAAGTTGATAAAGTACGGTAATGTCTGTAGATAAATACAACTATTATTTCTGTTAATATTTTCTTTACTATTCTCATGTTTTCATTCATATTTGTAATGTCTTTCTACAGAATTGTCATAAGCATCTGGCTCTTCGCGATGAAGTTTACTGTCAAATAATGAAGCAAACAACAAATAACAAGTCTTCCATACCAGACTCATGTCAGCGAGGATGGCGTCTATTTTGCATTGTTGCCGCTTACTTTGTTTGCTCAGACAGCCTTAAACCTTACCTTTTCAAATATCTGGAAACTGCTGCATATGACAAGAGAAGAGCTTACCATGGTAAATTAATATATCTTATTGTGTTGTATAACTGTACCATATTTTGTTTTAACTTATAAACTGATGTCTTTGTCACTCTTTTGCTTGGTATTTATACTGTAGCCTACGCACAAAATATCTTTATTATATCTACCTCTCAAATCACTCAAGTTACGTCTTCAAAACCTCTTGAAATGTTAAATGCAAAAATGATCTGTATTGAAAATGTCTTACTCATTAGGTACAGCTATGGTGTGCCTGCAAAATCTTCGTAAGACTTTCAAATATGGTGGAAGGAAAAATGTTCCTAGCATTGAAGAAATCACAGCTATAACTGCTGGAAGGAACTCAAAACGTCAGATTTACCGTCTTCCTGGTGGAACAGAAAGAGTTATCAACACAAAGAGCACTTCTGTTGTCCAGGTAATGTATAATACTTGGACTTTTTTTTCTGTCTCATTAAGACTTTAAGTACAGGGAACAATTTTTTTTAACCATGTAATATCACACTGAATCCACTGAATAGAAATGTTAGATATGTAGGATGATTATTATTCCAATGAGCCTTACTTAAAATCCATTTACTATAGTCCTCTGAATACTAGCTTTTCGATAAACATTTAAAACACATTATTCCCGACAGTCGGATAGCCACATTCTTTCCTGGTGGTATCGGACATTGGTGCCGTCATACTCTATCATTAGGCATTGCCAGACCGTGGGTTCCCAAGCCAAGAGTTATAAGTTCTTTTTCATTAATCGATTTAGCATTTGGTTAACTTTTTCACCCTTTATTCACCAAGCCCTTTTTAGGTAACAAAATCATAACAAAAAGTATTTTTGTAACCACTCAAGTAATGTACTGGAAGTGTATTTTATTAATAGACTCGTATATAAAAGTGGGTATTAATCCCTACATGTGCCCCACAAGAGAAAACTTGTGATCAACTAGTTGCCTAACTTGTAAGTGAACAACGTGCATAGTGAAGCAAACATGAACCTGTCAAATAGTTTAAGCAAATCTAATTCATTAATTCAAAATGAAAATATTTTCACCTAAGGGAATTCTATGATTTGTCATGCCAACCACATAATAAAAGGAGAGTTAAAGGGGCTTACATCATCAAGAAGGGTGGTATGATATCAAGACCTCCATCTCTGCAAATAAGGAATAAATGATTGCTTAGAGGCACTTACTTTAGTGAGAGAAGGGATATAAAGATCCAGGCTACCATCTCAGTCCGATGCCTCTTAAATTCTAGGTGTCAAAACGATAGCTTGAAATGTGGAAATGCAAGGGTTTTACATTAAAAGGCTCTAATGTAATTAAAGAATTTGAGGCTCTACGAGAAGATCTTGAATTTGGGAGGTGCCATGTACCATTAGAACCCATACAGGAACTGATTGGATAGTGGGACGACAGTCTATTTTTTGAGAATTTTTCGTTTGAGGTAGGGGTTCCAGGAGGTCATTGGTGATAAGGAAAGTTCATTGTTGTTTTTATGAGGAACAAAGCAAAAAACGGCTACAATCTGAGTAAGAGGGCACCAGATCTGAGTCATTGTTTTGCATAGCAGAAGGGCTGTTGTAATGGATGGAGCTGCAAGGTAGCTGCTATTCATTCCTGGGTAATTGAAGTTTTCTGTGATCAGTTAAGCAGGAAGTGGCATCTGCTTCTATGCAAGTGGTCTCCCTATCTGTCAGTGTGTCGAGAGATTGGGAGCTGGTGGGAAGGTCAAACGTAGACTAATTTACGGCCTTCCTCAACAGGAAGATAGACGTCTGTTGGCTCTCCAGGTCCTGATTCCTTGGCCTGGAAGATGGATACCATGTTATAAGACTGGTTAAACCTGGATTTTTACCTGTT
Source organism: Palaemon carinicauda (assembly GCF_036898095.1). Classification (NCBI taxonomy): domain Eukaryota; kingdom Metazoa; phylum Arthropoda; class Malacostraca; order Decapoda; family Palaemonidae; genus Palaemon; species Palaemon carinicauda. The sequence continues at coordinate 104,208,430 of NC_090732.1, forward strand.
ACCCACATTCTCGATGTTTTGGGTAGTGATAAACAAGTTTAAGGGGTCTTTGAACAATGGGATGGCACTGTGGCTCCCTAATGGTTGTAGGAGTGGTTTACAGATCTAGTGTCTCTTGTTGATTTTCTTGAAAAGGTTGATTTGCATGAAAAGGTTGCCTTGCAAGACCAATATTCTCAAACAACTTTTTTGTGTCTTCATAAATGTAGAGGTATGATGCAGTCTGCTCTTCTGTAGATAAGATAAAAAAACCCACATTCATATAAAAAATAATCAACAAGCTTTTTGTATTTAACAGAGTTTTTATTTACAAAAAATAGAATTTTTATTAGAAAAATTTCTAATTTCTCTACTCAGCTGATGTTCATGTTTTTTCTTTTCCACAAGCTCTGCCTAATCGACCTTAACCCGTAAAATTTTTTAATTCTCCCATTTTATGAATAGAACTTACCTGGCAGTTATATATATATATAGGCTAGCTGAGTCTCCGACTGCGGCAGAATTTAATCGAAAATCGCGGCAACCGCCTTGTGGTGGTTGTGTGGTTAGATGGTTAACAACCCTTACAGGGTGGTACTTGGAATCATTCCCATTTTCTGTTCCTCAGATTATCTCTGCGGGCCGGATCGACAACATCGTTGGTCCGCCTTTCAGAGTTTTTCGGATCGCTTTCCCTTCATCGCCTTTTTGGACTTCGTTTTTGGTGAAGTACACTGTGTTGGGATTTGGCAATCGTGTTGTTTTTGTTTTTTTGTCTTTTTTCCTTTATTATCATGAGTGAGAAAATTCATTATCGTGTTTGTGCGAATGATATTTGCAAGGTGAGGTTGCCGAAACTTTCGGTTGACCCTCACACTATCTGTATGGGTTGCAGGGGGTTTGAATGTGCTTTAGATAATAAGTGCAAGGAATGCGAGGTTTTAAGTTATGATGATTGGTTAGCTATGCAGCGCTATGTGCGCAAACTTGAGATTGATAGAGTTAGAAGAGCTAAATCAAAGTCAAAGTCTGCTAGTGAGCCTAGCTTAGATTTATCTATTGACCCTTTGCTTGTAACCCCTTTGGAAGGTATTCCTTCCCCAAATGTAGTGACTCCTGCCCCTTCTACAGGACCTGTGCCTACGGATGACCCTGGGTATGCTAAATTAGCTGCTGAATTGGAGGCCATTAAAGCACAGTTGGAGGCCTTTAAAAGTAAGGGTGTAGGTGAAATTAGTGCTTGTGAAAGTGCAGTGGAGGTGGCGACTGATCGAATCTGTCATACCCCTAGGCCTAGACCTCTACCAAGCTCCCAGGACCAAGGGAGAAGGTACGGCAAAAGCCGAAAGGGGGTGAGAGGTGCTTATCCTCGGTCAGTCGTCGCCTCAGACAGTCCTGTTGCGATCTCCCAGGCTGCTCTTGACCGCCGTAGGAAAGGCGTGTCGGATACGTTTGTGTCTTCGCCTGATCGTTCTCCCAGACGTAATTGGCGTTACGAATCAAGACCAATGAAGAGAGGGTGGAACCGGGACGTGCAGTCTCGCTCTCCCTCTGCCGGTTCGAGTAGCAGAGACCCTGATCCTTCGGAAGACGATTTCGATGTTCCTGTTAAAAGGGCGAAACAGAGAGTCCTTAGCCCAGTTAATCCTGCTAGACTCCCTGCTTCTTCTGCCAGCGCTCCCAGTCAAGCCTTACGACAACTGCCGTCTTCGGCACCGCGAGAGCCAGTGGAGGTTGCTAAAGTTTTCATGGTTGTTATGCAGGAACAACTTTCATCGTTAGTTAAAGCTTTCAGCCACCCTTCTCAGTCCGTCAGACGTAAGGACGTCTCTTTGCCTGTTAAGAGATCTTCTTCTAAGAGAGATTTTAGTATCTCTCCCAAGAAACCTCTGCGCACTTCGTCGGCCGTACGACAACGTACACCCTCTTCATCGGCACGCTGCCAGGAATTTCCTTCCCCCTTCTCCCAGCGGCAGGACGATACTGCCTCTTGTTCTCGGCGCCGTGACGATTCCGTTTCCCTTTCGAAACGCCTGGACGTTACTGCCTCGTTTCTTAGGAAACAGGATGAATGCAGTCTGCATTTTCAAGGCGACGGCAGCCTGCATCTTCAGGACGCTTCCGTTTCTCGTCATCGTGACGATACTGCCTCTCGTCATCGTGACGATACCGCTTCTCGTCATTGTGACGATACCGCTTCTCGCCGACTGGAGGTTAGCGGCGCTCGGCGCCAGGATTCAAACAGCTCTCGCTGCCAGACTGCTGGCAGCCCAACTCTTCAGGATGTTATCCTTGAGCAGGACCTCAAAGATATTTCGGAAGAGGAAGAAAAACCTGTCGACTCTTCTAGCGATTACAAGGTTCTTTCTCGCTCTCTTTTGGAACTTTATGGGGAGGAATTTCAACCTTCGGCCCCTCGTTCTCCTCAGTCTCAATTTATCAGGAAGAAAGCTACTAAGTCTTCGGCCTTCATCAAAATGAAACTTTCAATTTCGGCCAGGAAAGCTCTCGCTAAAGTGGATGATTGGATGAAGGAACGGAGACAAGCTGTCAAGACCACCTTTTCTTTTCCACCATCTCGGCTCGCTTCCAAGGCCGGCATGTGGTATAAGACAGGGGAACCTTTGGGGTTAGGAGTGCCTTCCTCCTCCCAAGGTGACTTCTCGGCTCTTGTGGACTCGGCAAGAAGGCATGCTTTAAACTCTGCCAAGGTGATGTGGTCCATGTCGGAGCTTGATCACCTCGTCAAGGGAATTTTCAGGGTTTTCGATGTTTTCAGCTTCCTGGACTGGTCTCTCGGGACTCTGGCCAGGAAGTCTGAACTCCTGGAGGACACGAAGGACCTGACGAGTATCATGTCCTACATGGACAAAGCTCTAAGGGATGGAGCTAATGAATTGGCTTCCCTTTTCTCAGCAGGGGTCTTAAAGAAGAGGGCCCTTTTGTGCTCCTTCACCTCTAGATCTGTGACTGCTGCCCAGAAGTCGGAGCTACTTTACGCCCCTTTTTCACGTCATCTTTTTCCTAAAGATCTGGTCAGAGATGTCTCCCTTTCTCTGGCTCAGAAGGCTACTCAGGACCTTTTGTCTCGGTCGGCTAGAAAGACCTTACCTGTTGCTCCTGCTCCTCTGAAGAAGGAGGAGAAGAAGTTTCAACAGCCCTTTCGGGGCAGGATCTCCTCGAGAGCGGATTTTAAGGGGAGAAGACAAGAGTCAGGGCCAAGGACCAGCAGGGGTGCGTTTAGGCCCCGGTCCAGAAAATGAGATGGAAGTCCTCCAGACACCAGTAGGGGCAAGACTGTCTCGTTTTTGGCAGTCTTGGAAAAGGAGAGGGTCGGACACCTGGTCCCTCTCAGTCGTCAAGGAAGGCTACAAGATCCCCTTTTTAAAGAAACCACCTCTCTCAGACTCTCCCCTGGCCTTAGTGGCTCAGTACACCGACGCGGGGAAACGAGAGGCTCTTCTGGAGCTAGTCGACCAGATGTTGGTCAAGGGAGCAATAGAGCCAGTTCAAGACCTCGCCTCCCCAGGCTTTTACAATCTCCTGTTTCTGGTTCCCAAGAACTCGGGTGGATGGAGACCAGTCCTAGATGTCAGCTCTCTGAACGCCTTCGTGGAGAAAACAAAGTTCTCCATGGAGACGACTCAGTCAGTGCTGGCTGCAGTTCGTCCAGGAGACTGGATGGTTTCTCTCGACCTGCAGGACGCTTATTTTCACGTCCCCATTCATCCGTCTTCGAGGAGATATCTGAGGTTTGTGTTCCAGGGCAAGTGCTTCCAGTTCAGGGCACTTTGCTTCGGTCTCAGCACAGCTCCCCAAGTTTTCACCAGACTAATGGCGAATGTGGCAGGCTGGTTACACCAGGAGGGGATAAGGGTCTCCTTCTATCTAGACGACTGGCTGATCCGGTCACAGTCGAAAGAGAAATGTCTGGAGGACCTAATGAAAACTTACACGATCACTCAGGACCTGGGACTCATCGTCAACTGGGGGAAGTCTCAGACCGAGCCGAATCAGACTATTCTCTATTTGGGGATAGTTCTGAATTCAGTTCTTTTTCAGGCTTCTCCCTCCCAGGAGAGGCAGACCAGGTGTCTGGACAAAGTCAAAGATTTTTTGAGGAAGCAGGAATGCTCAGCGAAGGAGTGGATGAGGCTGCTGGGAACTCTATCCTCCCTGGAGCAGTTTGTCCCTTTGGGGAGACTGCACCTAAGGCCTCTGCAACACTTCCTCGCAAAGGTTTGGAACAGAAAGATCCAGGAGGACACTTTTTCTTTTCCCATTCCGACAGAGATCAAGGATCTTTTAATGTGGTGGCTGGACCCAGCTCTGTTGGGAAAAGGGATCTCCTTGTTCAAGAAGAACCCCGACCTATTGTTATTCTCAGACGCGTCCGAGTCAGGATGGGGAGCAACACTAGGGAACAAAGAGGTCTCAGGTATTTGGGAAGGGAGTCAGGTCAGTTGGCATATCAACAGGAAGGAATTGATGGCCATTTTGTTAGGGCTCAAGGCCTTCAAAACCTCGGTGTCGGGAAAGACTGGAGATCAATTCCGACAACACCACAGCTCTCGCGTACATAAGGAAGCAAGGGGGAACTCACTCCCTCTCCCTGTTCGCAACTGCGAGAGAGCTTCTCCTCTGGGCGAACGAGAACGAGACCCAGCTGTTGACAAGGTTTGTTCAAGGGCAGAGAAACATCAGGGCAGACATGCTCAGCAGGAGGGGACAGGTCCTTCCTACAGAGTGGACTCTCAACCCGCATGTCTGTCGGAGCCTCTGGAAGTTGTGGGGCAGACCAGTAATAGACCTTTTCGCCTCCGGTCTAAACAAGAGGATCCCCAACTACTGCTCCCTAGTCCCGGACGAGGAAGCTGTTGCAGTGGACGCCTTCTTGATTGATTGGACGGGGCTGGACATGTATGCCTTTCCCCCGTTCAAGATCATCAATCTGGTTGTCAGGAAGTTCGCTCTCCTCGATTCGGGACGAATGATCCTAATGGCTCCATTCTGGCCTGCGAGGGAATGGTTCACCGAAGTGGTAGGGTTACTGATGGACTTTCCAAGAAGACTCCCGGCAAGTCCAGATCTTCTCAGACAACCCCACTTCGAGAGATTTCACCAAAACCCCCTCGCTCTCAATCTGACTGCCTTCAGACTGTCGAGAAGCTCGTTAGATCTCGAGGCTTTTCGGCACAAGCGGCGAAAGCTATTGCCAGGGCAAGGAGGATCTCTTCACAAAGAGTCTACCAGTCAAAGTGGGAGACCTTTAGAGCTTGGTGCAGGAGGCACAAGGTTTCCTCGTCTTCTACCTCTCTAAGCCAGATTGCAGACTTTCTTTTGTACCTCAGGCAGGATGCTAAGCTGGCTGTATCTACCATTAAAGGATACAGGAGCATGCTCTCAACCGTCTTTAGGCATAGAGGCTTAGAGTTATCTCAGAATAAGGACTTGCAGGACCTCATTAGGTCTTTTGAGACAACGAAGCAGGTGCACTTAAGACCCCCTTCTTGGAACCTGGATGTGGTGCTTAAGTTTTTGTGCTCCAGGAAGTTTGAGCCTATCTCGCAAGCTTCTCTGTGAGATGTGACTAAGAAAACCCTCTTCCTTTTGTCTCTAGCGACTGCCAGGAGGATCAGCGAGGTCCAGGCAATCGAGAAGCGTGTTGGCTTCACCCTAAATGGAGCGGTTTGTTCCTTGAGGTTCGACTTTCTCGCCAAGAATGAGAACCCTTCGAAACCCTGGCCTAGGACTTTTGAAGTCCCTAACCTCACGAATCTAGTAGGTCAGGAACAGGAAAGCCTCCTCTGACCGGTTAGGGCACTCAAGGCTTATTTGGCCCACACTAAGAGCGTGAGGGGTGCTTCCAACTCCTTATGGTGTTCAGTGAATGATCCTCAAAAACCCCTGTCAAAGAACGCTTTGTCCTTTTTCCTGAGGGAAACTATTAGGGAAGCCCACCTCTTTTGTGAGGAAGAAAACTTCGCCCTGTTAAAAGTACGGGCTCACGAAGTAAGGGCCATTGCTGCTTCGCTGGCATACCGGAAAAATATGTCAGTTAAGCAGATCATGGACGCCACGTTCTGGAGGAGCAACTCTGTCTTCGCTTCTCATTACCTCAGAGAGGTAAGAGTGGACTATGACAAGTGTTATACCTTGGGCCCATACGTAGCTGCGGCTTCTGTATTAGGCAAAGGAGTTACTACCCCCACTTAACCTTAGTTTATGTACTTGTATATGGGCTTGTGTTTTTTATGGTTGTCTGAGGTCCTATTCCTGTGGTACGGTTCCCTCAGTCCAGATAGATAGTTTATATCTATTTCTGCAAGGTTAGATGGTTAGCTTTAGTAAGGTTGCAGGTTTTTTATATGGGAAGGTAGTTTTCTGAAGTCTAGTCAAGTTGTTGGTCCTACCCCTTTGACAGACTCGATTGAGTTGTTTGCAGCGTAGCAGGTCTACTCCTGGCTGAACACTCCTAAGGGAAAGCGACTCTAGAGGCAGTTACCTTTGAAGTCAGTTACCTTAGCAGGTAAGGAATCAAGGTGTTTGTTCTCCTACAACTCTTTTGTTGTTTCCCCAACTATGTTTTTCTGTCTGTTTCCCTCCTCCAAATGTGTGAATCAGCTATATATATATAACTGCCAGGTAAGTTCTATTCATAAAAATGGAGTTTTTATGATAAAACAAAGTTTTATGAATACTTACCTGGCAGTTATATATATATTTTAAAGCCCACCCACCTCCCCTCAGGAGACAGGTCGGGCAAAGATAATCTGAGGAACAGAAAATGGGAATGATTCCAAGTACCACCCTGTAAGGGTTGTTAACCATCTAACCACACAACCACCACAAGGCGGTTGCCGTGATTTTCGATCAAATTCTGCCGCAGTCGGAGACTCGGCTATATATATATAACTGCCAGGTAAGTATTCATAAAACTTTGTTTTATCATAAAAACTCCATTTTTCTCCCCTTCATTAAACACATGCACTTAGTAAAGGGATGATCATCTAGCAGTAAGTGGTAAATGACGTGCCTTCTCTTTGTCAATATAATCTTTATCCTCTTGACAACATAAGGCAGTAGGAGGAGGGTGGGCAAGTATATGAATATCAGGTAAGTATAGAAATAAGAGATATTATTATCAATCATTTTACTTTTATGAACCTCCAGCAAATTTCATAAGGAAACCATGATGCTTTAAGATACGTAAAGCAAGAACTACTTGGTATGCCAATGACCTGCTGCTAAAACTTTTCAAAGAAAGGTTTCTAGAAATCTTAAGGGGAGTAGATGGCTTACCCCAATCATGTACCTTCACTTTCAAGTCTATTATTAGATTTATTTTTAATTCTTTGTGAGCTAATGTGACCAAACTTCAAATTAGGAATGATATTGCATTTTTAGTCATAGGGTGATTAAGGACCTTAATCCCACAAAACACAACAGGGATGCTACTTTTATGAAATGAAATTTTGTCCAAGTAATACTGGATGGTTCTTAGTGGACAAACAAATCTATTTCTGCTGAAATGCTTTATCCATTTTCAGAAAAGGTGCATGAAAAAATTGAATTAAACTCTTAGCCGTAAAATAATTCTCTGGCTGCGAAGTAAGACAAAAGAGACAAAATCATTTTGTGTTCCCTGAAGGTTATTTTGAGAGATATAGTTTGTAGCCCACATATGTTTGTAGGTGAAGCTAATGCCAACAGGATAAGAATTGCAACTGTCAGATTTTTAAGAAAAATATTTCAATTGTTAAAAATTTGGAAACTTCATTAAAAAAATAGATATTAAACATTGATTACATAAAATATAACTATAAAAATTAATATAATACCTTTAAAATACTGTGAAACCACAACCATTTTTTATGCACAGAATTATGTGTGGGTCTCAATCCCTTGATGGTGGAAATTGGATGTTTCTTATAATAAAGAATTAAAAAATATACAAGGTGTAAGGGAATCATATTATATGCCACACTATCCTTGTATGTAATATGATATAATTTAAGAGTGCTTACTTTAGTGAATGGAGGGAAATTAGGTTGGAAACTGCCCACATAACATAGTCTTGTGCCTCGCAATCTAGTGACTGGGATTGTGCCATGCAAGAGTTTAGCAACAGAAGGGTCTAAATTAAGTAAAGAATTTGAAGTTCTCTGAGAGGATTTTGAATTTGTAATGCGTAGCAAAATTTTAGAACCCTTACTGAAAGAAACATTTAGAAAACTACTCAAAATTTTGGAAGTTATGTTGGATTGGCAATAGGGTAGGTAGGACCAGAGATACTGTATCAAGAGAGGATTCACCGGACTCTTAACAAAGAAAGCTAGCGATGTTAAGAGCTTACGAAGCTCAATTACTATCGAATTGTCTAAAGATGGAAGCTTGTCATTATCATCTTCATCCCCACTACAATCAACTATCCTATCCTTTCCTGGCTTTTTTCCTGAACTAACAGAAAGTCTCCTTTAGCACTTGTATTGGCAATTTGATCGGTAGCCATTAAAATTTAAATAACATTAGAGATGCCTTGAAGGAAACTCCTTTTCACAATTTAATTTAAATCACAGTATTGCCTCAATGATGCACCAAGGAAATGTGGATAAAGAACTTCCAGAAACAATTTCCCTGCACACTCCATGTAATAATTGCTTAGAAAATCTGGGGAAGGCACCTTAATGGACAATAATAAGCAAACAATTTGAAGTAGGTCTTACCAGTAGCTAGCTACTTAGAAACTAAGGAGACAATGAGAATGGTATATTAGTTACCTGGTATATTAGTTACCACATACTGCTAGATGTTCAATTTTTTTCTAAGTTTATGTACTTACTGGAGGAAAGAAAATTAGAGAAGTTTAAAATTCTAAGATTTTACAGGTATAGGTTGAACAAAATGGGCTTCTGGAGAAGAAGCAATATTCGAAGTTCATATCCTCAGTAAAGACCTGAGAAAATTTATCACATTTAACAGGATTAAACCCCCTCTTCAATTGAAAACTAAATTTGTTTTTACAGTTTGTTGAATACAGTACCTTGATTTGGTTTCATCATATAGAAAATGCTTATTGTCCAATATGAGGTTCAAGATCCTTTACTCTTGAGCATCAAACAATTGTGTGCAAGTCAATAATCTTATATCCTTTCATATAGTGTGCTGAATTAATTTTTTAGTATTTAGATGTCTGTATTACTTTTTCAGGATATCATAGAGGAAATGTGCCAGCTTATTAGTGTGAGATCACCACATGAGCAAGAAGAATACAGTCTGTATTGTATTGTTGAAGGTGATACATTTACAATGCCATTAGCACGGGAGGAATACATATTGGATGTTACGACAGAATTACATAGGAATGACCAGGTATAAAGTACAGTACTCATAACATAATGTTTTGTACATGGTTTTATTGTATTGAAGTTGGTAAGGTTTTCCTGTTTCAGTTTTATAGATAGCACATTGAAATTTATTGTTTCAAATTGGACAGAGCCATTGTTTAATGGGAAGTATTGTGCTTAATTGATACAGATATTTAGCTACCCATGAAGTAAAATTTCTCTTCAAAATTTTCATTAAATTTAATTCCCATTATTGTAAAATTTAACTTCAGAATTTTTATTAAATTGTATTACCATTTTGCGTCTTCTCCACAGGTGTTTTATTTGATATTTTGTCGAAGTGTGTGGTATTACCCTTTGCGCTCAGACAATGCCCTTTATTATGAAGTGGTTTTCAATCAGATTGCTCCAGATTATCTTGAAGGTTTGCTTTTGGTTACTCCAGGAGAACAGCTGCAACAAGAAATTATTGTAAGTATTTTGTGAGATATGTTCAAAATTAAATATAACTGATGTGGTTTGCTATTGTGGTCATTTGCAAAATCAAGGTAGCAGTCCTTAAGTTAAGCAATGGTTATATTTTTGAGTCCCTCGTATAACTCTAAATCTTTGTATAGGCTTCTGATTATTATGCAATACTGTACAGTACTGGAAGTTTCAATTTTGTAATTCATGTGCATATTGGTACTTGAAAAGCTATTGCAGTGAAACTCCAAGTACAGTACTGAATGCACTGTGATCTCTTTTATATCTGAATTAATTTTTATGAGGACTGCTCAGATGTTGGGGAAACCTAGAGGAGTAACAAGCCAACTATGTCAAAGTTAGCTTATTTGAATGACTTTACATAAACAATTTTGTTATTATTTTGTGACCTCACTTATAAGAAGTGTACAAATAGTATACAGTACTTTATCCGATACATCAAAATAAAAGAGGATACATTAAAATACTGAATATAATTTTGTGAATCTTTTATCTTAAAATAGTATCAAAAGCTTAGAATTAGCAATTCCTTTTACATTTCCTCAGGTCTTAAGTTCAATCATTATAGATAGTAAAAATTTACTATACATTCCTTCCTTTTTATCCCAAGGTTTTTCATCTCCAACCAAATAGATACCATTATGAAAAATACAGGTGGACATTTACTTGTAAACTGCAAAAAAAAAAAATGAAAGAAAAAAATATCACTTTAAAGACAGAGATTACTATCCATCTACCCTATGTCAACAGAAACTCCTCACGTATACCCCTTACCTATTTTGAGAAACTAATTTAAAAAAACGATAAAGTACATACATACATATACCAAGGCATTTCCCCGTAGCCGACATCAAACAAATGAAACAAAAAAGGGGACCTCTCCTCTACGTTCCTCCCAGCCTGACAAGGGACTCAACCGAGTTCGTCTGGCACTGTTAGGGTGCCCACCCTCCCTCGTTATCCAACACAGATGAAGCTTCATAACGCTAAATATCCTACTGCTGCTACATCCGCAGTCAACCAAGGCACTGGAGGAAGCAGCAGGGCCTACCGAAACTGCATCACAATCGCTCGCCATTCATTCCTATTTCTAGCATGCTCTCTTGCCCCTCTCACATCTATTCTCCTATTACCCAGAGCTTCCTTCACTCCATCCATCCACCCAAACCTTGGCCTTCCTCTTGTACTTCTCCCATCAACTCTTGCATTCATCACCTTCTTTAGCAGACAGCCATTTTCCATTCTCTTAACATGGCCAAACCACTTCAACACATTCATATCCACTCTAGCTGCTAACTCATTTCTTACACCTGTTCTCACCCTCACTACTTCGTTCCTAACCCTATCTACTCGAGATACACCAGCCATACTCCTTAGACACTTCATCTCAAACACATTCAAATATTATATTGAGTTGCTCATTTACAATGTTATCATATATCTTTAAAAGAGCTGTATTAAAAAAAATTTAATAATCAAATTTCTCATTTCTATATTCACCTGATGTTCATATTGCTTCCTCTCCAGGAGCTTGATTTAATCCACATTTAACTAAAATTTTAAGAAATTTTAAAATTTTCTGATTTTCTTACCCTTCAATGAATATATGCCCGTAGTAAAGGAAGCAACCTTCAAGTGGCAACTGATGCGTAGTGTATAGAAGTATAGAAATAAGAAATTTTATTATTAGAAATCTGTTTATTTTTATAAACCTCACCTGATGTTCATATTACTGACACCCAGACTCTACTGGAGGTGGGATGCCAGTAAAAGAAAGAGATAGGGTAAATTTAATTAAGGGATTTTGACGAAGGAAAAATCTATTTCTGGGCGAGAGACCTGTGCCGCCCAGTGAAATGCTCCTATAGCACCATTTCTGAGGAATATAACTGCTAAATATTACCAGAGAAAAAAATGTATAGGAATGCTAGGTTGATCTAGCTCGCTCACCTATTGGTGTCGGTATAAACTGGGGCGAAATATACCAGAGGTCTCGTACCATTTAGACATCTCCTCTTCGAAATCCCTCAATAGTGAGGTGCGATTTAACCTCCCCTGCCGCGCAGACCAATACTACTAACTCTACCCACGCTTGCCCATCACTCCTTTTTAGCACCAGTTCCAAATCGGTCGATTGTGTTTTTCTCGGTGTACTTTTGGATTACTTACCTTTCCTACGCATCGATGGCGGAATCTCAAGTTACTCCATCGAAGTTAAGTACTTTATCCATGAGTTTTAAGCGTGAATGGGCAGCGTAGCCTTTGTTTTATTTATTGAGAAGTGTTTTATTGTGAACGGTGTCCCCGTTCTAACCGTTCATGGTTTCACGGCCCTGCCCTTTCTCGCTAGTTCGTTCGTTATTTCTTTCATCATTGCTATTCGTTCGAACTTTTAGGAGATTTTTTCCTTTACACCGATTATATGCTTTCATCTTAGCGTATCATTATTATTTTACTATGGTATCAGTGTTAGCGTATCATTAAGGCGTTCTGTTATGTTGGCATGCCTGCCTTCGTGCATGTACAGTAAATGGATAGCGTTCCCATAGAGAATTATTTCGCTGGTTTTCTAGGAGCATTTCACTTGATGTTATAAGTCTATCGGTTTTATTTACGCTCCACATAGTTTTACGTTTTGGTTCGAGTGGGATTCTCGCGTAGCTTTATTGTGTTACTGTTCGATATCGACCCGCTTCAGTAGCAAGGTTGGTACCCCTGTTTTCCATCTCCCAAGATGGCGTCATGCTCCCTCCCTTGCCACTCGCTCGAGTCCCTCTCTCGCCATATTAACTTTGCATGCCTAGCCTTCTTTACGTGATTACGCTTTTATTCATTAATTACTTTTTAAGTATTTGTGCAATTCATATTGTTTTTATTGTTACACTCCGTTATGATTATATTTTTGGGTTTTCATGTTATGTTGAGGGGATCTCCAGTTGGTAGCCCTGCCTACCACCACCTGTCCTTGTGATCCCCCTGTATACCCCCCCTCCCCCCCACCACCCCTCCCAGAGTACGCCTCTCATCTTACTCGATGGTTGTTGGTTATGACATACGGGCCAAGTATGCTTGTTCCTCAGTCTTCCCTCAACGTTCCGACATATTGAGGACCGAGAGTATCTCACGGGGTGCTACATAGTCTCATTCATCCCGGGCGGTTCTCGTCTCACCCCTCCCGTCGTCTCGATTGGCCATCAGTCGGGGGAGGGGGAGGGCTGGGACCTCCGGGGACTATATCACATGTGATTAGTCGGTATATAAAAAGGAGTGATGGGCAAGCGTGGGTAGAGTTAGTAGTACTGGTCTGCGCGGCAGGGGAGGTTGAACTGCACCTCACTATTGAGGGATTTCAAAGAGGAGATGTCTAAATGGTACGAGACCTCTGGTATATTTCGCCCCAGTTTATACCAACACCAATAGGTGAGCGAGCTAGTTCAACCTAGCATTCCTATACATTTTTTTCTCTGGTAATATTTAGCAGTTATATTCCTCAGAAATGGTGCTATAGGAGCATTTCACTGGCCGGCACAGGTTGAGCCCAGAAAAAAGCAATACAGTATACCATTGTTAAAATTTACAAACCTAGTCTAGATTTCTTTTAACCAACCATCGCAAAATACAGTTTGAAATACTGTATGGGACTCCCGATTGTTATTTAAAATACCAGACTGTAGCTTGTCTCTTAATTATAGTTCTTGATATAAATAATACTTTTATTGATACCAAATTAAATGTTAAATTAAAATCCCATATACTCGTAGATAAGAGCGGTATAAATAAACTGCAGTCAAATTCAATTAGAATGGCGTCATAGCCACTATGGGCCTAGAGCCAGTCTTCATATGCTAATATTTAACAAAAACTGACTTGTTTCTCTATTGAGCTGCTACTAAAACTCTTTGCAAACAAAGGTTTAAAGAAATTTTAAGGGAAGTACATGCACTATTCATATCATTTACCTTCACTTTTAAGCCTTTTATTAGATTTGGATCTAATTCTATGTGAGCTACTGCAACCAAACTTCAACTAGGAATGATATTGTATTATTGAACAGAGGGCAATTAGATATACAGTACAAAACTCTCAAAACAAATTATGGACACAACCTCTAGTACCTGAAGTTTTGTCTACATAATATTGAACAGCTCTTACTGGACAAAAAAAAATTATTTTTATTTTGCTTAAATGCTTTTATCCATTTTCAGAAAAAAAAGATGTGAAAAAAACTGAGTCAAATTCTTAACATTAGAATTATTCTTTGGCTCTTCCCAACAAGAAAAGGGTTTTAGCCGGGAGATCTTTAAGAGAAAATTTTGAACTGTTAAAAATTCAAACCTTTCAGATACTGTAAAACTGCATCTCAATTCCAGAAAATTGACCTTGTTACTGGAGGCCTTTAAATACCAATATAATACAATCACTATGGTACTTGAAGCAGACAAATCTTATCCCAGATGTTTGAGCACAAAATTATGCTTGAATCTAAATAATTTAATAAGTGAAATTGAATTATTCTTATCATAAGAAAGGAACCATAACATTTTTTAAATATCCAAGCTAGATTTGATCATTGATAGACTTAGCTCACACCAATCAAAAGAATATTCCATTATCTTTGATATGGGATATTGTTAGACTGGCTTTTAGAACCATTAATAGATAGTCTAGAAAGTTTTGGTAGCCCTGTGTTTCTGAGGATACAGTGCATAGTCGCTATGCGTTCAGATGTAGCATAGATGGGTTTGGATGTATCACCTTTGAGATTGGTTGTTTGAGCAGATTGGCTAAGTATAGCAACCTTCTTGAACACTCCAGTAACTGGGGCCAAAGATCTGTGAACCATTTCCTTTGTTGTTAGCAAGGAGCTGGGCTCATAAGCTTTAAGCAGAGGTTTGGGGATACTTATGTTATTAAGAGGAGAGATGAAAGGATCATGGCTACCATCTCAATTTTGAGCCTCAAAATTCATGTCTGAAAGATTGACTAGAAATGTGGGCGACTGTTTTTATCACTGTTGAAGGGTAAAGTAAATACAGAATTTAATGCTCTGAGAGAAGATCTCAGTTATGGTAGATACTGTATATCACTAGATTTGACTGAACAGTGCATTTAAAGCACTAGTTACCACTTGAGGAGTTAGCTTTTATTCCAGCTGTGACCAGATTGTGGAATGATGCTCCTAATATGGTAGTTGATTCAGTGGAACTTCAAAACTTCAGACTTTTTGCAAATTATTTCCTTTTGCACAGGTTGACTTAGGTCTCCTTTTATAGTTTATATATGACTTATCTATTTTAATATTTTTACTGATATTAAAATATTTTTTATCTTTTATTTATTAGTTATATATAGTTCGTTTTCTATTCCGTTATTTCATTTCATCAGTGGCCTGCTTTCCTTGCCGGAGCCCATGAGCGTGTAGCATTCTACTTTTCCAAGCATGGTTGTAGTTAGGCTGGAAATGATAATAGGGTTTGAAACATTGTAGGTTAGACCTGATGTATTACTCAACCAAGAATTAATTGAATTTCTGAGCTACCACAAAAGGAATTATTGGCATTAGATTCCTAATATAACAAACACTTACTACATAGGCTGTAGCAAAAACAAAGCCTGGAGTTGAAGTAGTGCCAATATTCCCTCTGTAATCAACAAGCCTAGCCAACTCTGCTAAAATGTAGCTATTTAAAACACTAGAATTGACTGCAAAGGAAAGTATTTCAAAAATACTTTCAAGCTTATTACTCCAAACAGCAATTAGTAGATTAGCTTGTAAACCCTGAATATAAAGGTTTTCTTTTATTAATCATAGAGAGTTATGGGGTCCTTTGTCTGGCCAGACAGTACTAAATCCTTCTCTATGGTTACAGTTCATTTCCCCTTTGCCTACACACACACACACACAGCAAATAGTCTGGCCCATTCTTTACATATTCTCCTCTGTTCTCATACTCCTGACAACACAAATTACCAAACAATTCTTCTTCACCCAAGGGATTACTGCACTGTAATTGTTCAGCAACCACTTTCCTCTTGGTAAGGTAGAAGAGACTCTTTAGCTATGGTAAGCAACTCTTCTAGAAGGACGCTCCAAAATCAAACCATTGTTTTCTAGTCTTGGGTAGTGACATAACCTCTGTACCATGGTCTTCCACTGTCTTAGATTAGAGTTCTCTTGCTTGAGGGTTCACTCGGGCACACTATTCCATCTAATTTCTCTTCCTCTTGTTTTGTTAAAGTTTTAATGGTTTTATATAAGAAATATTTATTTTAATGTTATTACTCTTCTTAAAATATTTTATTTTTCCTTGTTTCCTTTCCCTACTGGGCTATTTTCCCTGTCGTAGCCCCTGGGCTTATAGCATCCTTCTTTTCCTACTAGGGTTGTAGCTTAGCATACATACATACATATACCAAAGGCACTTCCCCCAATTTTGGGGGGTAGCTGACATCAACAAAGAAACAAAACAAAAAGGGGACCTCTACTCTCTACGTTCCTTCAGCCTAACCAGGGACTCAACCGAGTTCAGCTGGTACTGCTAGGGTGCCACAGCCCAACCTCCCACATTATCCACCACAGATGAAGCTTCATAATGCTGAATCCCCTACTGCTGCTACCTCCGCGGTCATCTAAGGCACCGGAGGAAGCAGCAGGGCCTACCGGAACTGCGTCACAATTGCTCGCCATTCATTCCTATTTCTAGCACGCTCTCTTGCCTCTCTCACATCTATCCTCCTATCACCCAGAGCTTTCTTCACACCATCCATCCACCCAAACCTTGGCCTTCCTCTTGTACTTCTCCCATCAACTCTTGCATTCATCACCTTCTTTAGCAGACAACCATTTTCCATTCTCTCAACATGGCCAAACCACCTCAACACATTCATATCCACTCTAGCCGCTAACTCATTTCTTACACCCGTTCTCTCCCTCACCACTTCGTTCCTAACCCTATCTACTTGAGATACACCAGCCATACTCCTTAGACACTTCATCTCAAACACATTCAATTTCTGTCTCTCCGTCACTTTCATTCCCCACAACTCCGATCCATACATCACAGTTGGTACAATCACTTTCTCATATAGAACTCTCTTTACATTCATGCCCAACCCTCTATTTTTTACTACTCCCTTAACTGCCCCCAACACTTTGTAACCTTCATTCACTCTCTGACATACATCTGCTTCCACTCCACCATTTGCTGCAACAACAGACCCCAAGTACTTAAACAGAAGAGAAGCTTGACCGACTAGTGACAGAATTTGGAAGGGTGTGTGAGAAAAGGAAGTTGAGAGTTAATGTGGGTAAGAGTAAGGTTATGAGATGTACGAGAAGGGAAGGTGGTGCAAGGTTGTAGCTTAGCAAGTAATAATAATAATAATAATAATAATAATAATAATAATAATAATAATAATAATAATGATGGATTCAAAGGAGGGCATCATAATGAAATTCATATTGGGATTAAGTAACAGATTAGTCTGAAACTAGTTTCAACATCTTTGAGATAAGAAAGACATAGACATTAAAAGAAACGAAAATTAGCAGTCGTTCTTTGTAATAGTGATAACAATTTATTGACTTATCCACAACAAAAATGGGAATTGGGAGGTTTATAATGTAGTTTTATCATAAGATTTCAGGAGTACCTCCTTGTTTTCAACTAGCACATTAGCCTATGTAATGCTATATCCCTAATAATAGCAATGTATTACTGTGAATTAAACATCATTGAATACAAATAGCGCTCTGTAATATATACATCCTTTTTTTATAACCAGACTTGTAGTGGTACTAAAAGCACTATTCTTAGAATTTACCTATTTAAAGTAAACCTATGATGAGTTAGTGACCAAGCTTACAAGAAAACAGAAGTACACTGTCATCCAGAACATGATGTAATCTCCCATCATTAGCTGATACATTACCAGCAACAAAAATATTTATAGATATTCAATTAAATAATAATTGAAGAGCAGCTATCTTATGAAATTCCTGAGTATAACTCAACACAACTTCGAGTAGAAGCAATACGAACATCTTGTTAGTATAGAAAACTAGCAATATGAACATCATGTTAGTATAAAAAATAAATTTTATCATTCAAAATCTGTTTTTCTTAAAAACCCGTACACAACAAGTGTCTATACACATTCATTTGCAGTAAGGCACGTGTGAGGGTCCTTTCTATCAGCTCAGTTGTAGGCATTACTCAAAGGTCTCTGTATTGTTCCTTTGTCCCATAGGTTCATCCATCTTTTAGCCTTCTATTGTGCTTTTGTTCCTTCTTCCTTTCTTCTGTTTTATTGTTCATCCTCTAAACTTTTACTCCATAATGCAACTGGGCTATCTCAGCCCCCTCCCCACCAACTGTGCCTCAGGGCTTAGTAGTAATTTTTTTAATGTCACGTGACCTGGCCATCATCTGCTTTGCCCAAAATAGCCCAAATTCCATAAATCCTCTCTCTCTCTCTCTCTCTCTCTCTCTCTCTCTCTCTCTCTCTCTCTCTCTCTCTCTCTCTCTCTCTCTCTCTCTCTCTCTCTCTCATTCCTACTGTGCTGTGAAATGTTATTAACTGTAATAATGTAATAACAGGTTTATGTCCTTTTAATTATTGTCTCTTCTTTTTTAGTATGATATTGCCAAAGTAGCAGCCCTTCTGCACCGTGCAGCAGATCTTGATGATATGCCAACTATGAAAGAAGTGAAGTACCTTCTTCCAAAACCGGCACTAACAGTACGCGACGTAAAGCCTCCACAGTGGGTGAACATGGTCCAACAAGCTTGGGTTGAAGTTGCTCCATTAACAAGTCTTCAGGCTAAGGCTCAGGTTTTAGGTAAGTGTTCAGATGTATTGCTTAATACCGCTGAAGTTCACTGAGTAATATTCCATATAAACTTTCATTATAACTTTTCTATTATTCCTAATTCTTTGTTCCATTTTTTTTTATTGTAGTTTTATTGAACTGATCTTAACCAGTGCATCATGTCAAATCAGTTTTATTCCAAGGCTATAGAATTGAAAATCTACTATTAGTATGTAAAAAAATAATAGTTATCTTAGGTAGGGAATGTATTGAAACAATGTTTTTATTGATAGAACCAAAGTCAAATTTATTCTTATTATCTTTTCATTGTGGCAGTGTAGTGAATTTCATGGTGGTAAGTATTACTCTCTCTCTCTCTCTCTCTCTCTCTCTCTCTCTCTCTCTCTCTCTCTCTCTCTCTCTCTCTCTCTCTCTCTCTCTCTCTCTCAGATACTGGGAAAATATGAAGGGAAGATTGCTGTTTTCAACTTTGATAAAAGAAAAATGAGATATGATACAGTAGAAGTTTTAACTATAGCATATGTATTTTTATAACTTTTCATATTAGAAAATTGTTTAAATTTTTTTGTGCTTTTTTATTGTTAAAATGTACGTAGCAATTTTTTTTTTTTATTTTGCTGCTTACATCACATTTTACCTATAGTTTATGCATGAAACCATTTTTAAATATTTAACTTAGCCGGTGAATATATAATAGCTGCTACTCAGCGGCTCGACAGAAAACACACTCAAAAACTCGCGAGCGATCGCTATGAAGGTTGCGGGTGTGACCACCAGCGCCAACTATCGGCCAGATACCACTCTTGCATGTAAACAAACCCTTCAATTCTTCTCTGTCGACCTTGACGACAAGACGTATCATTACTCGCTGTAGAACCTGGAGTTTTCTCAACATACAGTATTTGGTGAAGTACTTCATTTTGGTTTGAGCTTTCGCAGTGCAGGTGTTTTATCTTCAACTTAAATCTTGAACTCGTTTTTGGATAGATTTAATTTTTGATGACTTTGGATTGTTTTTTGGACTTTCTTTGACTTTTAAATGGCCGACCCTTCCCTTAGTACGGAAGTGTGTTTTAGGCTTTTAGCAATTATCTTATCACGTTATAAATTAATTATAGATTTTCCTCTATATAATTTATATCTCACCCGCTTTTGTTAGGCCTCTTCAATTAGCTTTCCATTTATAATAAACATCAAGATAAATTTTAATGATTTGTTTATATGCGACCTTTCCTGAGAGTAGGCGGTCCTAACTTGGAAACCGAAGTTAAACAACGTTGAGCCCTTTCAATCGTAAATAACTTTTACAGAGCTAATGATTTAAAACTTATTAAATGAATATTTTTTAGTAGATATTTTATGAAAGATTTTCTTTAAATAGTCTTCGTACTGTTTCAAAGATGAACTAACGTTTAGTTTATTTATGCTACGCAGTTTGCGCTCTATCGTTACGATAGAGAGAGAGAGTATCACGGTTTCACTTTGCAGAAAGAGTAAATCGATTCTGACGTTTTGTTCATTCTTCTTTCAAAGCTTAAATGTTTTAAATTCTATTTTAAAGGAACTTTTTAATTGAAAAACCTTTCAGTTTTTTCCTTTGGTCAAATAACCTGTTTTTTGACGAAACGTAAGTGGGCTCTTCTCTTCGGTGCGAAATCAAGAGAGAGAGAGAGAGAGAGATAGAGACGGAGAGAGAGAGAGGAGAGAGAACGTTCCGATCTTTATTCTCGTCCCAAGCGAGTAACGTTGTTCTCGAGTTACTCTCGTCCCTAGTCTCTGTACGGGGAGAAAGGATAAAACGTTTTTAGTTTTTATTCTCGTCCCAAGGCACTGTACGGTGAGAGATTGAAAACGTAGTTTTGAATGAACTAGTGTTTAGTCTCTTCCCCAGCCACTGATCTTTTTATCTTAAATTATGTTTACTGTTTTTTTGCTTGTATTAATGTGCTTACATTATACGACTGATTTCGCAATTATAACCTTTTGATGAGGGTAGAATTGCGTGCTTCAGGTAGAAATCAGTTTTATTCATACCTAATGTGAATATTTAAAAAATTTGATTTCAGTGAAATAAGTGCAAAACAGAAAATCGTAGTGATAAAGTGATATTGCGCAAAGTGTTATCAGTGTTGCGACCGAGGGTTCGTCTGTTCGTGCCTGTCGTTCGCCTAGTCCGGGACCTCTTGCAAGCTCCCAAGCCCAGGGGAGAAGTAATGTCGTACGACTTATGGGTTCGAGAGGCCTTGATCAGCGAACAGACGTTCCCTCTATGGTATCAGGCGTATCTCACCAAGATCACCCCTACCATAAGGCGAGAGAGACGATTTTCTCCTCGTCATCCGAAGGCTTTTCGCATAAGAAACCGTGGAACAAGGTTTCGAGGCCCTTTAAGCGAAAGTCAGTCCTTTCAGGACAGGTCCAGCGTCCTGGTTTTTAACTATTAGGACAGCTCTGACCCTATGCAGTCATCGGAAGACTGCTCGCCGCCTAAACAAAAGCGTAACACAGACTCCGAGAGTCTTTTTGTAGGCAAGGTTTTGCAGTCACAGACGTTACCCTCGTCTCTTACCGCAACCATTCCCGTTGATCCTAAATGGGTTGTACGGCATGACATGCAGAATAAGCTTGCCTCTCTTATGGAAGACTATTCTGCCGATAAGGTTCACGTTGATCCTAGCCGTTTATCTCATCGAGATCCTGGCCTTCAGCCGCCCAAACGAACCTTTGTGCGTCCTGTTGACGTTGGCGTAGCTAAGTCACGTCAGTCACGATTTGTAGAGCCTCACTCGATGCGGTCACGTGTTGATTTTCAGCCGCATTTGGACATTAGGCCGCTTCCTAATGCTCCTGTTGACGTTCAGGACGTTCGCTAGCCAGTGGAGTTGACTTGTTTTAACGCTGAGCGTCAACTACCGCAGTCTAGAGTTGTTTTGACTGCTCAGACTAGGCAGTCAAAACAGTCTCGAGTGGACGCCGAGCGTCCTCCCGCACCTGTTGTTGTTGACAGTTCACAGACTGTTAAGCAGTTACATGACGTTGCGTCCTGGTCCGCTACTAATGCACCAGTGCGTGTGGACTCTGCTTGTAAAGCATTGCCACCACGGTAGGTCTCTCCCTTGCTTGAGACTCGGCTATTGTCGGACAAGGTTCCTTCAGATAAGGAAGTTGCTGTTCCCCCTCCTACTGATATTCCCTTGAGGACTCTGTCAGGCGGAGAGGAGCCTAAAGCTGCTTAGCCCTCTATGGACTTTTTAAGGATCTTTGTCCGGATCTTTTTGTAACTGCTGCTCCTCGTTCGCCTAAACGTCAGAGTTTACACTAGGCCTAGCTACTTCGAAGCCGTTGTTTTATAAGCTAGTGCTCTCTCGCTCTTCTAAGAGAGCTTTACGTTTGCTAGGTGACTGGTTTATCACCAGGAGGAGTTTGGGGGAGACAGCCTTTGCTTTCCCTACTTTTAAGCTGGCTTATAGAACGAGAGTCTGATATGACACTAGAGAAGTTCTCGGCTTGGGAGTTCCTGCCTCTGCCCAGATAGACTTCTCAAACTTCATAGACTCTCCCTGGCGCCTGGCCATGAGACGCTCCAAGATTTTACAGGTCGACTTCAGAGCTATTTTCGAGCGTTTGAAGTTTTGCTGTACAATTATGTCATGCATAAACAAGGCTTTCAGGGATAGCTCCAATGATCTGACAGCCACGTTCTCTGCAGGAACAAGTCCCTCAGGGATGGCTCCAATGATCTGGCAGCCATGTTCACTGCAGGAGTACGTAAGAGGCAAGTGCGCTCAATGTGTTCATTGTCAAGACAAACTTCACGATGAAGTCTACCAGGCTGTCTTGACAGCATTTATGGAAGGCGACTGGATGGTCTCTCTAGACCTTCAGGAGGCATACTTCTACATTCCTATACACCCGGATTCCCAACCGTTTACAGGAATGTGGGGTACCAGTTTCGAGCCCTGTGCTTTGGCCTCAGTCCTGCGCCTCTCGTGTTTACGAGGCTCATGAGGAATGTGGCAAAATCCCTCCATCTATCGGGGATCCGAGCCTCCCTGTACTTGGACGACTGGCTTCTCAGAGCATCGTCCAGTCTTCGCTGTCTGCAGGATCTACATTGGACGTTGAGTCTGGCCAGGGAGTTGGGACTTTTGGTCAACCTAAAAGTCCCAACTGATCCCATCCCAGATTATTCTATATTTGGGGATGGAGATTCGCAGTCCAGTTTTTTTCGGGCTTTTCCGTCTGCCACCAAATAGAACAAGCCCTGCTCGAAGTCCAACTAATGCTGAAAAGAAAAAGTTTGTTCAGTCAGGAGTTGGAACAGTCTCGTAGGGACTCTCTCATCCCTGGAGCAGTTTGTCTCACTAGGGAGACTACACCTTCTGCCTCTCCGGTTCCATCTAGCCTCTCACTGGAACTAGGACAAGACGTTAGAGACGGTATCATTCCCAGTCTCCGAACCAGTAAAGGCATGCCTGAAATGGTGGGACAGCAATATCAGTCTGAGAGAGGGACTATCCCTAGCAGTCAAGAACCCAAACCACGTGTTGTTCTCAGACGCGTTGGATTTGGGTTGGGGTGCGACCCTGGACGGTCGGGAATGCTCGGGTCTGTGGACCTCAAGTCAGAAGAGCATGCACATCAACGGCAAGGAGCTATTAGCAGTCCACTTGGCCTTGATGATATTTGAAAGCTTCTTCGAAACTAAGTGGTAGAGGTCAACTCAAACAACACCACAACTTTGGCGTACATCTCCAAGCAAGGAGGCACACACTCCTTCACGCTGCTCGAGATCGCAAGGGACCTTCTCTTATGGTCAAGAAATCGAGGCATCTCCCTGTTGACGAGATTCATCCAGGGGGACTTGAACGTCTTGGCAGACTGTCTCAGTCGGAGGGGTCAGGTGATACCCACGGAATGGACCCTCCACAAGGACGTGGGCAAGAGTCTTTGGGCTACTTGGGGTCAACCCACCATAGACCTCTTTGCCTCCTCATTGACCAAAAGGTTACCAATCTATTGCTCTCCAGTCCTAGATACAGAAGCAATCCACATAGACGCGTTTCTACTGGATTGGTCTCTTCTGGACTTATATGCATTCCCACCATTCAAGATAGTCAACAAGGTACTGCAGAAGTTCGCCTCTCACGAAGGGACAAGGTTGACGTTGATTGCTACCCTCTGGCCCACGAGAGAGTGGTTCACCGAGGTACTTCAATGGCTGGTAGACTTTCCAAGAAGTCTTCCTCTAAGGGTAGATCTGTTACGTCAGCCCCACGTAAAGAATGTCCATCAAAGCCTCCCCGCTCTTCGTCTGACTTCCTTCAGACTATCGAAAGTCTCTCAAGAGCTCGAGGCTTTTTGAAGGAGGCAGCCAGTGCGATTACAAGAGCGAGGAGAGCTTCTACCATTAGAGTATACCAGTCGAAGTGGGAAGTCTTTTGAGACTGGTGCAAGTCAGCATCTGTGTCCTCGTCCAGTACCTCTGTAGCCCAAATCGCAGATTTTCTTTTACATCTGAGAAAGGTTCGCTCCCTTTCAGCTCTCACGATTAAGGGCTACAGGAGCATGTTGGCTTCGGTCTTTCGACATAGAGGCTTAGATCTTTCCAACAATAAAGATCTCCAAGATCTCCTTAAGTCTTTCGAGACCTCTAAGGAACGTCGTTTGGCAACTCCTGGATGGAACTTAGACGTGGTCATAAGGTTCCTCATGTCAGACAGGTTTGAGCCATTACATTCAGCCTCCCTGAAGGATCTCACCCTCAAGACACTTTTCCTAGTGTGCTTGGCTTCGGCTAAAAGGGTCAGTGAATTTCATGCCTTCAGTAAGAACATCGGTTTTTTCTACAGAAAAAGCCACTTGTTCACTTCAACTTGGTTTCCTGGCCAAGAAATGAAATGCCTTCTCGTCCTTGGCCTAAATCTTTTGATATTCCTTGCTTATCAGAGATCGTAGGCAACGAACTGGAAAGAGTATTATGTCCTGTTAGAGCTCTTAAGTTCTATTTAGCTCGTACTAAGTCATTACGAGGTAAATCTGAGGCATTATGGTGCTCAGTTAAGAAACCATCATTGCCTATGTCAAAGAATGCTTTGTCATATTTTATCAGATTTTTTAATACGAGAAGCTCATTCTCACTTGAATGAGAAAGACCGATGTTTGCTTAAGGTTAAGACGCACGAAGTTTGAGCTATAACAACCTCCGTGGCCTTCAAGCAAAATAAATCTCTGCAAAGTATTATGGACGCGACTTTTTGGAGAAGCAAGTCAGTGTTCGCGTCATTTTACTTAAAAGATGTCCAGACTCTTTACGAGGACTGCTACACACTGGGTCCATTCGTTGCAGCGAGTGCAGTAGTGGGTGAGGGTTCTACCACTACATTACCCTAATTCCAATATCCTTTTTAATCTGTCTCTTGAAATGTTTTTCAATATTGTTTTTTGGGATGTACGGAAGGCTAAGAAGCCTTTCGCATCCTTGTTGATTTGGCAGGTGGTCAAAGTCATTTCTTGAGAGCGCCCAGATTAGGGGTTTGATGAGGTCCTGTTAGTATGGGTTGCAACCCTTTATACTTCAGCTCCTGGGAGTCTTTCAGCATCCTAAGAGGATCGCTGGGCTTCGTGAGGAAGACAGACTTACAAGGCAGAGTAATCGTCTAAGTCAACTTCCTTACCAGGTACCTATATATTTTGGTTTTGTTATATTGATAACTGTCAAAAACTCTTAGCTTATACGCTGTAAACTTAATTAACTCTGGTCTCTACCCACCGCCTTGGGTGTGAATCAGCTATTATATATTCACTGGCTAAGTTAAATATTTAAAAATGATATTTTAATTATAAAATAAATTTTTGAATATACTTACCCGGTGAATATATAAATTAAAGGCCCTCCCTTCCTCCCCAATAGAGACACAGCAGGACGAGAAGAATTGAAGGGTTTGTTTACATGCAAGAGTGGTATCTGGCCGATAGTTGGCGCTGGTGGTCACACCCGCAACCTTCATAGCGATCGCTCGCGAGTTTTTGAGTGTGTTTTCTGTCGAGCCGCTGAGTAGCAGCTATTATATATTCACCGGGTAAGTATATTCAAAAATTTATTTTATAATTAAAATATCATATTTCATACTTTTTTATTTATCCTTTTCATCATTTGCTAAAACTTTGATAGACAAAGAATAATTTTGGCTATAGGCCTAACTCCTTATTTAATCTAAATATACAGTAGATGTATCAGTTATTGGTAAGATGAACCCATTTATCAATTATTTTAATAATGTAAAGTTGATACCCGTAGTCAGTTATTTTATGAATGTATGGTATTACAGTATTTTGTTCTTTAAGCATTTTTCTATTACTATATATATTAAATTTCTTACAGATATCCTTCAATCATGGCCTCTGTTTGGATCATCATTCTTTGCTGTAAAGAGAGTAACAGAGCCCAATGAAAGCATAGATCACATTCTTGCTTTGAATAAGAATGGTGTCCACTTCCTCCACCTTTTGACTCACGTAAGTTTTACCCAAGTAATATTTCCCATTTATTTCTGGGAGTCTCCCTAGATGTCCATATTTATTTTGTCTTTGGAAACTTGAGATGTCTACAATATTCCTTAAATTTAGAAAAAAAAAAAAAAAACATTTATTTCATTTATTTCCTTCCTATATATTGTACTAATGCTTGTAGTAAAGTATTGAGACTTTCCAGTGTCTACCAACATTGATATGCTGTGCATGTCCTATCACGTCTTCAGTGTAAAAGTCGACTTGGCAGTGAAAGGGTGTATGTTATCGTCAGTGTTTTTGTTGGTTTTATATATATTTTAGTGGTTTGAAGATGTCTTCACCTGGGTTTGTTAGCAATTGCTACATGTTTGTACAAAGGAGTTGTAATAGAGATATTTATTTCTATGAACTGTCCGTGATATTCATGTTGCTTTCATCAGTGGAAGCTTGGAATATTGGCAATACTTAAATTTAAAAAAGGAAAGTTTTTTAATCTGTTGTTTAGAAATAGTTTTAGAGGCACTTTAATGGCATACTAAATCTGCATTCACCAAAACATTATCTTAAAAGACTCCTTGTTTACGTGGCACAATATGGTTGCTGGGGATGTGGTTTGATGGTTTGGTAAATTTGATTGGTTAGTTTTGGGTGGTGGTTTGGTAACCTTTTGAAATAAATATTGTAGATAGTTTTTCATAAAATTATATTTGTAGTTCTAGTGTGATTTAGTTTTTTCATTATATAAATAAATAATTACACGATAAAGTGATATTTAAATATGTCATTCTGGAGTTTAAAGGATACCCAAAAGCCTAGCTTATTATTCACTTGATTAGGGGGAGACCAAGTCCCCTATCTCTTTCCTTCACTGGTTACCCACCACTACTAGAGTGTTTCAGCAGTATGAACATTAGGGTAGGTTCATGAAAATAAATGGAATTTTGATCAGTTTTTTCTATAGTCACTGGATATTCATACAAGTATCCACCCTCCTCCCCACTGACTAATGGCATCAATAGGAGTGGAAATTATTTTGACTTTGAGACTGAAAAAGCAATACAAGGCATGTTATTATTATTAGATGTTGGTAAGTCTCATTACTCTACTAGAGGCTTCAGTATATTGGTTGGAAAGAAAATATGTAATTTTTCTATTTAAACGGGTAACATCAACTTACCAAGCCTCTGGAGAGGAAAACAGTATGGACATCAGGTGAGTTCGTTCGTTCGTTTTAGAACAACTACCGGTGAATAAAATTATGTTGGCAGCTAGTAAGAGGGATCAGGTAAGTATCAGGTGAGTATAGAAATAAAATATCTTACTACTAAAGTGCCATTTTTATGCAATGCTTGTAATTAGATACATTTCTGCTTTTGGTATGCACTACTAAAGTGCCATTTTTATACAATTTTTGTAATTAGATACATTTCTGCTTTTGGTATGTACAGTAAAAATTCAGTAATAATCTTTATTATAATTATCATAACCTTAGTTTGGTGAAATATCTGGTAGAGTGTCTGGGATTGAAAGGGGAAGAGCAAGAGAAAGTGTGGCTTTATTGCTGAGTGAATGGATGACAGGTAAAGTAGTGGAATGGAAGGAGATATCATCTAGGTTAATGTGGGTAAGGGTTAGGTTGGGTAGGGAATGTTGGGCTTTTGTCAGTGCGTATGGGGCATGTTTATTATGTAGTAGTCATGGGTGACTTAAATGCTAGAGTGTGCGCTGGAGAGGTAGAAGGTGTCATTGGGAAGTATGGCATACCAGGTGAAAATGAGAGTGGTGAGAGACTGGTAGATATGTGTGTAGAGCAAGAGATGGTGATAAGTTCTAGCTTTTTCAAAAATAAAGATAAAAACAAGTATACATGGGTAAGAGTGGCAAATGGAAGAGTGGTAGAAAGGGCGTTAATAGATTGTGTGTTGATAACTAAAAGAATTTTTGGAAGATTGAAAGACGTGCACGTGTTTAGGGGTATGGCTAACGGTATGTCTGATCATTTTTTGGTGGAAGGAAAATTAGTTGTAGCAAAAGAATGGGGGAATAGAGTAGGTGGATGTAGGTGGATGTAAAAGGGAGCTATTGAGGGTTGAAGAGCTAATAAAACGGGGGTAAAAGTAAATTTCAAGAAAGGTTGAAAATGGCATATGACGAAGTGAAAATAAGAGAAACTGGTAATTTAGAGGAGTGGAAGTTAGTAAAAGAAAATTTTGTTGGGATTGCAAGTGATGTGTGTGTGGCAAGAAGTTTGTTGGAGGCAGCATGAGGAAGGGCAGTGAATGGTGGAATGAAGGAGTGAAGGTAAAAGTGGAAGAGAAAAAGAGGGCTTTTGAAGAATGGCTGCAGAGCAATAGTGTAGAGAATTATGAAAGATATAGAGAGAAAAAATGTGGAAGTAAAGCGCAAGGTAAGTGAGGCAAAGAGGGCAGCTGACCTGAGGTGGGGTCAAGGATTGGGTCATTCATATGAAGTGAATATGAAGAAGTTTTGGAAAGAAGTGAAGAGAGTAAGGAAATCTGGTTCAAGAATTGAAGTGACAGTGAAAGATGGAAATGGAAGGTTGTTAAAATGAGAGGAGGCAAGGAAAAGGAGAGCGGAATATTTTGAAAGTTTACTGAATGTTGAGGATGATAGCGAGGCAGATATGATTTCTGTTGCAGGTGTTGAGGTGCCGATGATGGGAGATGAGAATGAGAGAGAGATTACAAGAGAGGAAGTGAGGAGAGCACTAGATGAAACGAGAGTAGGAAAAGCATCTGGTATGGATGGTGTGAGAGCTGAGATGTTGAAGGAAGTGGGTGTGACTGTACTTGAATGGTTGGTGAGATTGTTTAATATGTGTTTTGTGTTGTCAATGGTACCAGTAGATTAGGTTTGTGCGTTTATTGTACCACTATATAAGGGTAAGGGAGATGTGCATAAGTTTTGTAATTCAAGGGGTATTAGTTTGTTGAGTGTAGTTGGAAAAGTGTATGGTAGAATACTGATTAATAGGATTAAGGATAAAACAGAGAGTGCAATCTCAGAAGTATAGGGTGGTTTTAGAAGAGGTAGGGGTTGTATGAATCAGATTTTTACAGTTAGGCAGATATGCAAGAAATATTTAGCAAAAGGTAAGTAGGTGTATGTTGCCTTTATGGATCTGGAGAAAGCGTATGATAGAGTTGGTAGGGAAGAAATGTGGAATGTGATGAGGTTATATGGAGTTGGTGGAAGGTTGTTGCAAGCAGTGAAAAGTTTCTACAAAGGTAATAAAGCATGTGTTAAGATAGGAAATGAAATGAGTGATTGGTTTCCGGTAAGAGTGGAGCTGAGACAGGGATGTGTGATGTCGCCGTGGTTGTTTAACTTGTATGTTGATGGAGTGGTGAGAGAGGTGAATGCTCGAGTGCTTGGACGAGGCTTGAAACTGGTAGACGAGAATGACCATGAATGGGAGGTAAATCAGTTGTTGTTTGCGGATGATACTGTACTGGTTGCAGACGCGGAAGAGAAGCTTGGCCGATTAGTGACAGAATTTGGAAGGGTGTGTGAGAGAAGGAAGTTGAGAGTTAATGTGGGTAAGAGTAAGGTTATGAGATGTACGAGAAGGGAAGGTGGAGCGAGGTTGAATGTCATGTTGAATGGAGAATTATTTGAGGAGGTGGATTAGTTTAAGTACTTGGGGTCTGTTGTTGCAGAAAATGGTGGAGTGGAAGCAGATGTATGTCAGAGAGTAAATGAAGGATGCAAAGTGTTAGGGGCAGTTAAGGGAGTAGTAAAAAATAGAGGGTTGGGCATGAATGTAAAGAGACTTCTGTATGAGAAAGTGATTGTACCAACTGTGATGTATGGTTCGGAGTTGTGGGGAATGAAAGTGACGGAGAGACAGAAATTGAATGTGTTTAAGATGAAGTGTGTAAGGAGTATGGCTGGTGTATCTCGAGTAGATAGGGTTAGGAACGAAGTAGTGAGGGTGAGAACGGGTGTAAGAAATGAGTTAGCAGCTAGAATGGATATGAATGTGTTGAGGTGGTTTGGCCATGTTGAGAGAATGGAAAATGGTTGTCTGCTAAAGAAGGTGATGAATGCAAGAGTTGATGGGAGAAGTACAAGAGGAACGCCAAGGTTTGGGTGGATGGTTGAAGTGAAAAAGACTCTGGGTGACAGGAGGATAGATGTGAGAGAGGCAAGAGAGCGTGCTAGAAATAGGAATGAATGGCGAGTGATTGTGACGCAGTTCCAGTAGGCCCTGCTGCTTCCTCCGGTGCCTTGGATGACCACGGAGGTAGCAGCAGTAGGGGATTCAGCATTATGAAGCTTCATCTGTGGTGGATAACGGGGGAGGGTGGGCTGTGGCACCCTAGCAGTACCAGCCAAACTCGGTTGAGTCCCTTGTCAGGCTGGGAGGAACATAGAGAGGAGAGGTCCCCTTTTTTGTTTCATTTGTTTGATGTCGGCTACCCCCCAAAATTGGGGGAAGTGCCTTGGTATATGTATGTATAACCTTAGTCACTATCATATTATCATCATTTTACAAGCTAAACTATAACCCTAGTTGGAAAAGCAAAATGCTATAAGCCCAAAGGCTCCAACTGGGAAAAATAGCTCATTGAGGAAAGGAAATAAGGAAATGATTAAACTAATAGAGAAGTAATGAACAATTGAAATAAAATATTATAAGAACAGTAACATTAAAAAACATCTTTCATATATAAACTATAAAAACTTTTAACATTTTATGAAAAATGTGCCCAGGTTAGTCTCAGTTTACAAATTTCAATAGGAACAGAAGATTGAAGTAATTTCAAATACATTTGGAATCTGGCATAGCGGCTTTACTCATAAGGATAATTTACAAGGTAGTGTGTTGTAATGTGGCCTCATTGTGAAGGGTTATTGTTTGTTGAACATGTTCTGGTAGGGTGCCCCAGATTCATAAGCAGAAGTAGTAAGCATAACCTTCACCTGAAATCTCTTCATGGTATTTAGAAGATATGATTAAGGCCTTAATTGGCTTTTCTAAAGAATTACTCAGTTTATGAAATTTAAATTACTTTTTTAATGCATAAATTTTGCAATTGTCCAATTGTGCATGAATGATTTGCGATGTTTGTGATTATTCTAATTGTTTACCACTTCACATGATGTTTTTGTTTCTTTACAGGAGACACTTATCAAATATAGTTTACCAGAAATCTTGAGTACTAGAAAAGTGAAAAATGGAGACAATTTATTCCTCGATATGAAATGTGGTAACCTCATGCAACAGAGAATTACTCAGATACAAACAGATCAGGCCCATGAAATTTCACGACTTATTCGTCAGTATATCACTATAGAGCAAAGGACGAATGGATCCCAGCCAAGAGGAGATATTCCAAAGGATGTAACCCTTTCTAGGTAGAAACAAACGAAGAAAGTTGTTATGTACATATTCACGTTCCCATTAAAAATTTTTGCCCTCCTGCATAGCTTTCATGTACTATGCTTCAAAGCACTTTGCAGGTTTATTTATGGATTTGCAGTGAAGATAGTCATAGGACTGGGATTTTCATGATTTTTTCTATGTGACATACAGTTTCTTACTTCCCTTACCTGATGGTTCTAAAGAAGTCACTTGAAGCTGGCTATGACTGTAACTTAAAGTGTAATTTTTTTTTTCAAATGCAATATTTTTATGTTAACAATGCTGTGATTATATATATATATATATATATATATATATATATATATATATATATATATATATATATATATATATATATATATATATATATATATATATATATATATATATATAATCACAGCATTGTTAACATAAAAATATTGCATATATATATATATATATATATATATATATATATATATATATATATATATATATATATATATATATATATATATATATATATATATATATATATGTATATATATACATATATACATATATACATATATACATATATACATATACACACACAGTAATCATGTTGTGATTCTCATGGATAGTGCTTAATGAAATTTTTGTCCTCTAGCTGCTCATTTTATTATGCTCATACAGATTTCTAGACCTCTTGATTAATAATGAAGTTAAATTACTATATATATATATTTTTTTGGTAAGTCATAAATAGAAATACAGTACAGTATGTTACTATAGTCGCCATTCATTTTTTTCTGGACAGCATATTGTAGTCTTTTATAGTTGAGCTTGCATATCTAATTTGTGATTCATTAGATTAAACAAAAATATTTGTGATGTTCTGGTTAATTTTTCTGTAACTTGTTTATTATTAAACTTAATAATCTTGCAAATTAAAGAATTTTGAAAAAT
Source organism: Palaemon carinicauda (assembly GCF_036898095.1). Classification (NCBI taxonomy): domain Eukaryota; kingdom Metazoa; phylum Arthropoda; class Malacostraca; order Decapoda; family Palaemonidae; genus Palaemon; species Palaemon carinicauda. The sequence goes on from NC_090732.1 coordinate 104,240,903, forward strand.
AGAGTGGTAGTGATGATGATGATGTCATGTACTGTATCATAGAATAAGTTGGACAAAACTATTTGGTGAGATAAACTTAATATGGAAGCTATTTGATTACACAGACTGTGACCCTGTAAGAAAGAGAATGATACATGAATAGGGAAGTATGTATACAGTATTTTTCATTAAGAGAATTTCTTTTTTTTCTGAGGTGCTACAGTATGCATGGCTTTATCAAATTAACACTATGTTGTCCCACTTCACTTCTTTTAAAAGATAAAACAGATTTTGTATTGAGTCTAAAGAAGAGGGTCTTGCACTTATTCAGTTCTTAAGTTGCTAATGTACAAGTAGTTTATGAATTTTGACACATGATATATACCATTGGAAGGTCTGGAAGGAGGAATAACCAGTAAAAGTTTCATTATCTACAATATACAGTACATACAATATACCATTGGTTATTCTGTGTTTTGTGTTTGATAAAGACAGGCATAATATAATAGCATGGTTTGGTAAGATTAAACAAAGTCCTATGATTACTTGACAGTTATTGCTGGTTATGTATTTTGTATAATATTAGAAACGATGTAGTTAGTTTTCAGTGTACAAGATGAATATTTAGCACTGAGCTCAAGTCATTCCTTTGATTTTTATACAATAAATCTGAGGTATACTACTATGTAAATCAACATAGTTACAAATACTTGGTATGACATAAGTCATTTGTTAATTATCTTCCTCTATGAAACATTTCTATTCTGTGGAAAGTAAGTTTCAGTTTTAAGTATATAAAACTCTAAATTGGCTTTTAATGATGTATGATAGTGTTTGTAAATAATTTGGACAGATATCTATGGAGAAAGATGTAGCAGTTATCCATCTACAATTATAAATCTTTCCTGGGCAAATATGTGCAATAACATGGTATTGTAGAGACATCTCTCCTCTAACTCCATACACAGTAGTACAGTATTTAATTGAAAAGTATTACAGTCATTGATGCCATATTAAACTGGTTTCTTATAATCTTACGTAGTTACTTATTGTGTTAAGATGCCTGGACATTATTAAAGTTTTGTAGCTGTGGATGTTTTGTAAGCTTGCTTGTATAAATGTTACATAAAATATTGTATACAGTATTACCTTAGGTCAAAATATAGTGGTATTCATTATTGTGGATGCATGATAAAATGTTGCCCAAAACATATCCACCTTTTTTTCCATGTTAATAGTAACTAGCATTTTAACATACATAGTATGTGTAATATACATAAGTTTTAATGCCAGAAATCTTATTGCCAGTACCTTCATTGCTATGCTTATTTTTCACAAAGTTGCCTGCTAATGCAGAATGTTTCTAACACCATTAAATCAAGTTGCCTATCGTTTATTATTAGGCAGCTTAGCTGTATAGAACAATGAAGTCACAGGTAATAGATGTTACTTTGGAACCTGTTGTGTTAGATCTTTAACGCATTGTTTATAGCTATGGGAACAAATGTTGTATTGCTGATCATGAAAGAATTTACCTAACAGTTTTTTTTTTCTAGATATTTCATATACAGTACATGGAATTTTTATATTTACTTATAATAGAGGCAATACAATCTCATACGTGGAATTTTGTATCAAGACAGTGTGTATGCTTGTACAAAACCCTTTTCACCCCCGATATTGGTCTGATTTTACTTTGAAAATATATTTCTCTATTATAATAACCTTTGCCAATGGATAATTTGCAATACAGTACAGCATTTGTGAACTTCACAAAAACAATGACTTTTGAAATATTTGCTTTCTATCATGTATAGCAGACTTAATCACTGCTCAATAATTTTAATGTGATTGATAGAGAAGTAAGACAAAGATATATACAGTATATTTATGAATAATTTTTTATACAGTTTTGATACTCCGTTTACTTCCTTTTTCCCATTTTGAAGCTAGAGTGTTCTTAAGTAGTTTTAGGACATGAATGATCCTTTTATCATTGACTTTGTAAGATTACTTTTATTTTGTATATAATTTGTTAAAATAAAACTTAACACATCAATAAAGTGTCTTCTTCCATGAACTAAAATAAGTGATCTTAAAATACTTTCAAAATCTTCATACCAAACTAATACTAGCCAATGAGGTTCAAGTTAGGAAACATTGCAGGATCTCTCTAATATTTTTATTTTAATAAGTGTACATTTTTCTTCATTAATAATACATGTCCATGAAATTTCATTACAGAGTTTTCAAGTGATGTGGAGAATAACCAGTTGACATTTAACTTACAAACTAAACAAAAATCAATGAACCCAAAAGCTTTCCTAAATTGACACATGAAGAGAAACATGAAGTGAACAAAAAGATAAATTAGATGAAGATACGAAAAATTTCAACATCTTCTATACAATGAAGAGGAAGAGAGTAAAAAGCACATCTATGCAGATTGGATGATACCTATTCGCTTTCTATCTTAAGATTGTATCACAGTGACGGAATGTTTGTGCAGGTCTGGCAGAAGCTAATGGTCTGACTCATGAGTAACTGCTTGACACCACAAAATCATGGACTGCTCATTAAACAGTTTTTATCCATGTACAATAAGGAGCAATAATGGTAAAGCTGAATTAAATGCTGACAATACCAAGGACAACATTGCTTATTTTAAAGACATGTTTGGAGAAGCTGCCTTGTGAAACAATTCTGTGAAAACTCATGAGTCAGAGCACTACATAATTGCCAACAGTTACTAATCTAGTGTGTGACCCAAATAGTTTTGGCACAAAGTGTTCTGCTAGTTAAGCATGAAAATATCTTACCACCCTTTATTTTCAGAGGGGGCTTTAAATATTGGGGCATGGCAATCAGAGCCATGGGGGATGAAAAAATATTGCTGCCAGATACTATAAGCTGACAATATACTATGGAATACCTTAGGCAAGTACCTTCTGTCACACAATTACAAGAAATTAATGAGAAAGGTTCCTGGCAGTTGAAGAATATATAACAGGCTGAAATGTGCCTTAGGAATGATACTTGAAAGATTACCTTGGCTTCATTGCAATCCTGACTTGTGTAAATGAATGTTTTAAGTGCCCCCTAAAATCCCTCATAAAACTATTGCTAGACCCCATAAATATAAAAAAGCAAGTTACAGGCATGTGCAAACTGTATATTTTACATATTTCTTGTAAAGGTAGAGCTACGGTCTCCAGGAACTTTGAAGATGTATATCGCACAGATACATATCCTGAACGTTCTTCATGTATCACTCATTTCAGAAAAAAAAAATCAGTGCCATCCAGTGAATTATAAAAAATCATATTTCAGTGGAAGTTTCTTCAAACTACATAGTGCTTGGTACTCTAACCAATCTGAAATACCTAACAGCAAGCACTAATATAAGATGGAATGAAGTGTGAATGATGGTTAACATTTTGAATATGGAAATCAACTTTGTAACTATGGCATAAGATAAGCAATCACTGGTATTTTCATATTCAATCTAATTATGTAACAAGTAATCATAGCCCACCACACTAGATGTTGCTGAATCTTTACAAACAATAGAAAAATCTACAGGTTTAACACTGGTATTATCATTAATACCATATGCCTTAATACCCTTAAGTTCTTTAAGCGAGACAGTACAGTATCTACAAGGGGTTTTCAGTAATGTTACTTTTGCTAACTTCAGTAGTACTTTCGTTCATTATGCTAACTGATATATTTGTATTGTTTAAAGCTTGTGGGGGGCTGGATGTTGTGCTGAACTGTGATGATGTGGAGTTATTATGAGATGCTGCAGTAGTAGTGATATCTACACTGGTAGGGGTAGTTACAGTGGTAGAAGTACTAGTAGTTGTACTGGTAGTGTTAGAAATACTAGTATTAGTAGTGTCTGAAATATTGGTAGTGATGGAAATACTGATAGGTGTAGTTGTAGTGTTAGAAATGCTGGTATGTGTAGTAGTGTTAGAAATACTGGTAGGGGTAGCGGTAATGTTAGATATATTAATAGGAGTGCTAACTGAAGTACTGATGGTGGTATTGGTAGTAGTAATGGTGGTATTATCAAGAGTGGTACTGTTGGATGCAGGTTGTAAAGGAGTATCAGTCATATGTAGATCTTTATTTTCTAGAGATCCTTCTATTGGGCCCAATTCAGTTGTTATCTCTTCAGGAGGTAAAGTGGTTGGTTCAGGATCACTTATTGAACTGGTAGGAGTCTCTTCCTGAGGTTCTTCAGTTGTAACTACAACTTCAGTGGTGGATACAACTGAACTGTTAGTTGGAACAGGTTCAGTAGTTGGAGGTTCAGTAGGTGGAGTTTCAGTAGGTGGAGATTCAGTAGTTGAAATATTGTTCAAACTAATTTGTGTTGTATTTTCACCACCACAAGTAACCATTGAATTATTCTCACATTTCTGGGTATTAACATCAAATATTGTATTACCAGTGCATAAAAATTTCAAATCTAAAATTTGTCGATCATCAAAACCTGGGGAACAGTAATGGAATACTCTGCAATTAGCTTCTGTATCAGGGTAAAACTGTTCTAACTTCTTGTCCTTACATGTAAAGTTTGTTTCTGGTAAATTTACTGATTTTGGAGTAGTAGGCTCAATATCTGTACTTGGAGTGGAAGCCTCTGTTGTACCATTACCACCAAGAGTATCTGAAGTAGTAGTTGCAACAGTGGTATATACAGATGAAGTTTCATTGTTTGAAGTACTATTAGCAGCAAGTTCAACTTCTTGCGTAGTAGTGGATGGTACCACAGTGGTATTTTCTGCATGCATATGTAATGGGGCTTCTGAAGAAGAATTTGTTGGTGTTGGTACTGCAGTAGTATTTTCTGCTTGCTTCTGTAATGGAGCTTCTAAAGAAGAATTTGTTGGTGTTGGTGCTGCAGTGGTATTTTCTGCATGCAAATGTAATGGTGCTCCTGAAGATGAATTTGTTGGTGTTGGTGCTGTTGTTGTGGTTGTACTACTAACATTAGCAGATATATCAGTGGCCTTGTTTTGTGGTTCAGTAACTGTTGTTGACACAACTGAGGAATCTGTGACTTGATGTTGTGGAGGAGGAGTAGAAGAGGAATTTGATGATACTGGAACATTAGGCTCTCCTGAGGGAATCTCACTTTGCACTGGAACAGTGGCACTGACTAAAGAAGAATTCTCATTAGTGATGTTGACAGTAGGATGAACTGCAGATTTTGTTGTGTTTCCAATCAGATCTTTATCTAATGGCAAAGGTGCAAGTGTTGAGCTTTCAAGAGGAGATTGTGAAAATGAGGGGAGAGCAGTACTAGAACCTGGAGTTTCTGTTTGGCTTAACCCAACAGTTACAGTGCTTGTCACAGTAACAGTAGCTACTGGTTGAGTAGCCGTTGTGCGTGGTGGCACATCCGTTACTGTTGTTGTTGGTAATGTTTCAGCTATTTTGCTTGGGGAGTTAAATGAGGCTAAAGTAGGTGAATTAATTCCTGACAGTTGTGATCTTGAAGAAACATCTGTGGAGTGCTTATTTTCTAAAGGAGGAATAGTTATGGTGGGGAGAGGATTAGGTAGAGTGGCAGTTGGATTTATGTCTACTTGCTGTTCTGAAGAGGATGATGATGATGAGGATAATGAAGATGATGATGATGACAAAGATGATGTTACTGAAGAAACTTCAAGTAATGGTTCTTCTATTTTAGTTTCTTGATTGTGCAAGGCTTGTCCAGCAGTTGTACCATTGACAACATTTCTTTTTTTGCGATGAACATATACATGTCGGTTTGACACAGGGTTTTCTCCATAAGCCTTTTTAGCAAAGTCAGGATTTTTGGTGTTAAGAGTATAAACTTCAATGAAAGCTGTGTCACGACCATTTTTCAGTGTCCAGTTTTGCAATGTAGCAAGATTAAGCAATGCTCTATGTGCATGGACATCATCTAAATCTGCATCATTCACAACATTAATCAAAGGAGGAAGAGCTGCTCTTCTTAGTCTATGTGATAACAGTGATCTAGTGACTCGCTTCTTGCTGGACTCGGTTTTCGATAAATTCAATCCCAGAATCCCGCTGAGTGTCTCCTTTACGCAATTCACCTGTAAAAGTTTTTAGATATATCAGTACTTTCCCATACAAGAGTAATTCTCATTGTACAGAAAGGGGAATTACATACAGTACTATAAAATATACAAATGCTCTTTTCCATTATA
>NC_090732.1:104254593-104292093 GCF_036898095.1 Palaemon carinicauda
CTGTTGCCTAACTTCTTACAGATGTAAGGATGGACACAACGCAGGGACTTTACTTTTTATTGTTAATGTTATGAGAAATACTATATGTGAGAATTAGTGCAAAATCCCGGTAAGGGTAATTATTCATTATGGCAGGTTTTCCAAAAAACACAGAAAGGGCAAGTCAAAAACAAATGAAATCCAAAGGTGTAAAAGTACAACTCCTTTACACACAACATAGTATCTTTACACTTCCTAATAACACAATGGTCAATAAAAGAAAGTAAATTGGTTAGAAATGTACTCTGCGGTGACTAAGGGACTGGAAGAACCACCAAAATCATAAACAATTTGTACACCTTTCAAATAAAAAGAAGAAACTAAATTACATTTCCAATAATTACTTTATAAAGAGACAAGTTCTTCAGGAAATTTGTTGGCAATACCTCCAACGTCATAAGATCTTACCTTCAGATACAGTATTGGAAGTACAGACTTCTCTACATTATCAAGATCACCAAATATATCGTTCTTCAGAAAAGGGATATGTCATTTTTAGACATAGGAAGATAATTGTTTCTGATGCTACTAAAAAGATTCTCGACAATGTTACAGAGAGTAGAGCTTTCTAAATAGAAATGGAAAACCCTAATTGGGCAAAGGATAACATCTGGGTACCCATCCATGAACGAATCTAGAGTGAGTGGATAACAGAAATGTCTAAGTAAGCTTTTAATTGGGATATCCTTTTTATGTCCTGAAATCTGGTAGAAAAGTCATGACTGTTTCTGTAGATGGAAATCCAACTTTGAAAGATAAAGCTTGTAATTCACTTAAACTGGCAGAAGCAAGATGCAACCGGTAAAGGGTTTTCACAGAAAATTCTTTGACCATGATGGAATCAGAGGGTTCACAAGGTGGAAGGGACAAAAATGTCAGAATTACATATAAATTCCAAAAATCACATCTTTAACTTCCGAGCTTTTAAACCAACCCAAACCAAAAAGAGCTTAAGTATTAAAACCAACACCGATCTCGAACCTTTAATGAATGGAACAAAAGTATTCTTAGTATATCTGAGGAAATAAATGAACTTGGTTATATTGCTTAAAGAGATGTTGGTAACTGAAGTCCCACTTGACTTACACCATTTACAGTAATTTGCCCACTGACAATGGTAAGTGGAGTTCGTGGAATTTCTTTGGGATTCAGAGATAAACAATCTCAAGGCTAGAAAACTCCACCATTCTGAGAAAACAGTGAAGAGTCACCAAGTGGTTAGATAATGCATAGCTTGATCTAAGATAATGATGACCTAAATCAGTGAAGGAAATAAATGTCTAATCATAGAGATGTATATCTAAAATACAAAATTATTTCCTTTTAAAGCTAACAATTACAGCACAACAGCAAAGGCAAGAGAAAATATCCACAATAGTACAAAAAAGAACATATATGAGCTGAAGGAAGCTATTTAATCAAAACACCTCAGTTGTATATAGTACATGCCCACAATTATGGAAAATGTCCCTATTCTCAAGTTCTTAGACTAACATGCTGATAATGAATGGGCTTATGATGCTTGCACCACCTTGACTATTTTATATCCAATAATTACCTACCTTGAATTCTATGGGTCTATAGCAGTGTTAGACTTCATTCAGAATTCCAATGTTCATCTCCTCTCCACAGCAATGCCACTTTCAAGATAAATTCTAGCCATTATTCAATTCATAATCATCTGGTTCATAATTGATGGAAATCTAACGAGCCAGATGGTGCATATCTCATGAGACTACCATATCAGTTGGATGAAAGGTTGTAATGTCTGGGACCATTCAAGACCAAAAATGTGGGAATATATAAGACTGATGCGTTTTAATATAAATAACAGCCATAAAAACTAAATTTTCAATAATTAAAAAAATTGTCCATTGGAATGAAAAATTTTATTCTTAAACAAATATCTAAGCTACTAATAACACACATACCTGGTCCTTTTAATCTGTCATTTAGGTAGTATAAAGATTCAGATATACTACAATCAACAGCTGCTGCAGCCTGGCACGTTCTACTTTTCTGGTCAAACAATGTCCCTTCACCGCATACAAACTTGTTATCTTTGGTGCTGAGAAGGAAATATTCTTATATTAACATTAGACTCCATGGCTAGTCTCTTGATGATATATTAATAACACTTAGTTCTTCAAGGTGACTTCAATTGACATGTTTGTTATCAAACTCAGATTACAAAGAGTCCTACAGTTGAATTTGAAACATAAAAACTTTTCTTACTAATTGTTCAGAAAATTCTGACAATCCTCTAAAGCCAAGTTAAAATCTTTATAAAAAAAACACATACTGTAATATCTGATTATCATACTGAATTGTAGAATGGAAACATTGTTTCTCCCATTAAAATTAGAATACCGGGAAATCAGTTTTGTTCATGCTGGACAAATTTTCGCTTATTTCGCACAAGAAATTTTGCGCAAATTTAAATACGCGCCATTATAAAAGTAACATCCGAAAAATGGACATATTATTTTGACCCTCACTTATTATGATTTAACTGGATAATCAACTTCATCGGCCCTCACTGATATTAATGTTTTTATTTCCTAATTTAGTATCATTCCTTTTATATTTTATTTCTCTTTCAAAAGTATATGCGTAATAATTTACTTTGTCATCCGTGTAACGAAACTGTGTAGGACTAATGATATTATAATGCAGCCTATATATCACTAATTGAAAAAATTTTTTTTTATTCTATTGGCAATCAGTAAAAGATAACATAAAAGACAATGATTAATATGTTTAAATGTACTAATAAACTATTAGTATGCACTTTTGTGACAAATCCTTTCAGCAATTATATGACATTATTATTACAGTCCCGCTTTTGAAAAACCTCTGACAATGTCTTTTTTAGTCCCATTTTCGTGAGTTCAACCACATTACTTTACCAGTGGACATGTCAGTTTGTTATTGCCAAATACACCGGCTCTAACTGACATATATACACATAACAGCACACGTTCTGTTTAAAGATTTGGTAGGGGGAAAATACTATGACTGAAATAGAAAATATGCAAATTTACGACAGCGTGAACATAGAATTTTCGATGTTTGCACGAACTCTCATGCTAGCAAAATTAAATGATGCCACAGTATGAAATAATTCCCTACAGGTCTTCTTTATATAATTAGATTAAAATGTTTGAAACCCTCTCATACAGTTCATGTATACAATCCATCCCACTACTTTGAGGTTACTACTTGGTTGTGTTATGTGGGAAAACCTTGAACATTAAACTGCAGGAGACTCCTCCAGTCCCTAATTCTCTTTCTCATTTTAAGCTTCACTTTCAAGCAAGCACATCTTAACCTTAATCAGTAGGGAAGGAATAGGGAATTTGACATACAGTATACCAATAACTTACATCTATAAAAAAAAAAAAAAATATATAATCAACCTATGCATAGGCATGACCTGCATTAGTAGAGCCAGGAATGGAATTTTAATAATAAAATGAATTATTTCTATACTCACTTGAAGTTAACATTGCTTTCTTCTTGAAGCTGAAATCTAAAATTTCCTATGTTCTTTCGCTGTAATAGCAATGTTCCTTTAGTGGAGTATTGTATTTATATGGCAGTGTATAGCAATAAGAGTGCTTGGGTAAATCTAAATAATAACGGCAACTTTCAGTCTAGATGGTAAAACGTGTTCAGCAGCCTGTTGACATCAGTAGTCAGTGGAGTGGTCATGATACGATTTCAAGGTGGATATAGAAATAATTAAGGGATTTTGACGAAGGAAAAATCTATTTCTGGGGAGATACCTGTGACGCCCGGTGAAAAGGGTCCTTCTTATCTCTTTTCTGATATAAATACTTCCAAATATACCAGAGAAAGTTAAAGCATGGAATGCAGAGGTTACTACCCCCGCGCGAGCACCCTAAGGGCGTCGTGTATAAAGATAGGGCGTGTGAAAACCAATATTCACAGGTCATCTTCCATTTAGATAAATCCTTCATCAAAAGGGGGAGCCGTAACAGCGGCACTAACCAAACTCACCTGATCCACTCACCGACGCCCGCCTCGAGCGCCATCTACACATCCTTCTTTTGGACTCGTATTATGATGCTTACTCTGTTTTTGTGCCCTAGTTTTTTTGGCTGTTTTCTGGATTTCTTCGCCATGGCTGAAGCTCTCCTTACTCCTACGCCAATGTTAAGTACCATAGATTGTTTTAACATTACTTTTAGTACCGGGCATGTTCTTTTTTATTAATATGAAGTGTTTTAGTGCGTTCGGCTTTATGCCTTCCCGCGGCCCTCGTGGCCATTGTTGTTGTTTACGCTCAGTACGTTTCAGTTTTGCTTGATTTTGTTGCCCTTAGGTACTGTACTTTTGTCATTCTAGGTTCTTTTTAATCTTATACTAGATTATGGGCCTTGTGCCACTTATTTTGAACCGATTTATATTATCTTTTGGTACTTATTAGTCATTTATGAGTCCGTATCTTATATTAACGAAGAATAGCGTTCGGGGTTTTATTACAGTTTAGTTCCCACCAACTATGTTGGCGTTTTTTCTTTACGATTCGCAATGTTTTTTGACTGGTTCTTACCCTCCCCCTTTTCGCTATTCTTCGTTACATTTCTTTATTATTTTTTTCCACGGACAGATGTGTTTTATGTATTATTGGGTTCGTGTTATTTTAGATTGATCGTCGTAACCGCCGAGTTTGAGAGGATGGAGTTCCCGTTGTCTTTCACACAGACTAGGGTTCTCCCTCTCTCTATATCCCCCCTTCTGGGATTATCTTCGTCTTAGACGAGTTTCTTATTATTACCAGGTTACTTCGTTCTTTCTTCTATTATAGGCTAGTGTTGGTTTTATACTTAGATCCTGTTCGTGTTAGAGCCTCTTATTATAGGTTAGTTGGCCTGCCTTGAGCTGCCTCCCGTTCCCCCCCCCCAAGTCCCACCTTCTCCCCGCTCCGGCCTGGGAGTCGGGTCAGGACCTCCATCGAACTCCGCCATGAGTTTTCAATACTATGAGCTGGGAACACATACTTTCCTATTAATCTAGTGCGCCCCTTCAGCAGGGAATCCTCCCCTCGTTAGCCCTCCGCACCTTGACTCCGGCTACGGCCCCCCTGGTTTCACACAACAAACACATTTATCTCCGCCCCTCCCCCCCCCCTTTCTCACTTCTCCGGTAGTCACCTAACGGAGATCTTTTTGGAGATCATGTTAACTTAATTAATTTTATTTTTTATCACTTATATGTATCAAGGATCTTCTCCCTCCCCCGGTCCTCCGTCTCACTACGGAGCTCTCCCATACCACTATGCCTTAAAATTTTATCAGTAATTACTTAGGAGCTCCGGCTCCCCTATATGCACGATATCACTCCGGTCTACTGCGGAGTATACTCTCATATTTTTTATCATTGTAGTAATTACGGCAGAGCTCCGGCTCCTTATATTACACGAACCCATTCCTTCACATCAACTAGAATCTCCCTTATCCATAGCTTTCCTTAATATTATTATTAAGTTAAGTTAAAGCCTCCGGGAGACTTTGTACTTATTTAACTTTTTTATTATAGAAAGTTCGCTGTGCCACCAAGGGCTGCTCTGCAACCTTTTTGGATCCGGTAGGCCATGACGTCTGCCGGTCCCACGCCCACTGCGCGATCTTCTTTGTCCGGGAAGCTGGCCAGCCCCCTTACATGGTCTGGTTCCCGGAGGCGTGCATGCTCTGCTATGAGCTGTCGTCTATTCTCCTCAATGAGGATGTAAGATTTCTCAATTTTATCATTCATGCTAATATTATATTGAGGCTCAGCTTATTATATAGATGTTTTCACTTAGTATTCTTGATAATCATATGAGTTTGCCTTCTGTCGTTCTAAAGTTACTCCCCTTTTCCAGGCTGACGAGGATTCGCTCCGGACGGCCAAAACCAGCTTCCGGACTTGGGTATCTGGTTTTGTGAGGAATGCCCCAACTGGTTGCCCTTACCTCCTCGACGCAGACATGGCCTCCCGGCTGTTTCCGGGTTCGTCCTCGGCCGCTGTACCCTTGGAGCAAGCTTCTCCTATTATTGATGGTATCAGGGCGGCCCTTCCTGTGGAAGAGGAACACCAGGTCTCCGGCGACATCTCCACCCTTGACATCCACACCGAACCTATGGATGAGCAGGTTAGTGGTGCAGAGTTGGCGACTCCTTTCTTTCCCCTACTCCTTCCTCTACTTCTTCCTTCCTCGGCTTTGACAAGCCTCAGGCTTCTCCTAGGGAGGGTTCCGCCTTGGTCCATCCCAAGGTTAAGCCAATACGAAAGAACAAACCGAAACCCATTAATCCGGCTTCGCCACAATCCATATCTCCGGTCCCTGGACCTTCCTCAGCCCCTGACATTCCAATAATGTCACAGACTCCTCCTCCTACTAAAGGACAGAGGAGTAAGTCCGCGAAGTCCAAGGCTTCAGCTGTAGGTAGCTCCTCGGATTCCCCGATAACCATGTCTATGATACAGGATATGATGGAATCGAAGCTGCAGAGACACTCAGGTGTCATATCGGAGCTAAAGGACATGGTGGCTAGCCTCCTCCGTACGGGGTCTCAGCCTGCTCCGCCCCTACTCCGCCCCTAGGCCCTGACACCTCTAAGCTACCGCCCTTTGATAAGAATAACCCTTGGCGGTTTGCTAGGCATGCTCCTTATTTGGACGGCATGCTTACTCTAGAAGGCTTGGGGACCCGCCCTTTAGACGATTTGGAGTTCTACCCTCCTGATCTCCAGTTCCCCTTCAATGGTTTCGTTTGCCTGAAGGAGCATGCCCTGATCCGGATGGACAAGGTCCCAAAGGAGACAGTTATATTCCCTAAAGAGCAAGCCCAAGCTGTCTGGGCTCGTACTCTCTCGGAATGGGGATGCGTCAACTCTAAGTTGACTCCCCATAAGGGAGCGTACACTATCTTTATCACTCCTCCGTCCATCCCGTCTCCTCTTACGGATAAGATAGCGGAATTGACTATTCAGTCAGTTAAGGACGGCATCCCTATGCCGACCCTTAAGGAGACAGATCCCACCTCTCTCCTCGTACCAGGCACGTCGGCGCTCTGGCACGATACCTCGGCTACTTTTACGGTGGGTAAACTCGACCCGGACTGCGCCTCCTCTCTCTTCTCGGAGAGACTCCCCAAGCTTCCGGAACATTTATTGAAATTGGAGTTCGAAGCAAGAAACCGGCTGGCTAGGTCACTCAACTCGATAGTATCCTCAGAGATGATAGCTTTCCTTTACAGTGACGAACCTCTCTTTCGGGTACAAGCAAAGAGTCCCCTACAGTCGTTCCAATCAGACCTTCATGACTTCTGGACTGCGAGAACGAATTGCAGAAAACACGTGCTCGCCGAAGCCTCTATTAGGCATGAGCCTAATAGGCTTATTGCCTCCTCCTGCTGGGGTAAAACTCTCTTCCCACAGGAAGAGGTCAATAAAGTCCTCCAAGATGCGGCGAGGGTTAACCAGAACCTACAAGTTCGATGGGGCCTTTCAAACAAACGAAAGTTTGAAAATGTGATGAGACAACCTTTTTCTAAGAAACAAAGGTCCTATGCCCCATATAAGACTAGCTCGGAGATAACTTTAAGCGACGGAAATCCGATGGGAAAGAGCCAGCGATGTTGTCCTCGTGAGCAGCCTCTCGCACACTCGGCCACCTAGCGGCCGCATAGGGAACCATCTCATATCCTCGTATCTCAAATTTGTCTCGTCTCTCGGGGCAAAAATTTGCTCGAAAATTTCCTCGTATCTCAAATTTCTTGTATGTTAAGAGCTGACGAAATCACGGAAATGCGAGGGTTTTGCAATAAAGGGCATGAAGTAAATCAAGAGAATGAAGCTTGTAATGAGGCTAATAACTCTATAATTAGCTGTTTACCATCAGAGCCCTTACTAGTAAGTACACTAGAACTACTAAGCAAAACTTGATGAGTTGGCTTAGGGTTCAGATCAAGGAAGGTTAGACTAGTATCTTTGCCTTTTCCCAAAGGTCTGCTAACCTTCTAAGATTGCAAGAACATAACAAATTTAGTTAATAGCTTTGAGAGCTCACTACTCCCAACACCTGAGTCCTTGGTAATAGCCTTAGTAGTATCATCATAATAATCCCAACTGAAATCCACAAGCCTGGTCTTCCCTGGATTTTCCTCTGAACTTAGGGACACTTTTCTTTTATACAGTATTTGGAGTCCTTAACATGAACTTGTTGAACCATAAGTTGAATTCAACACACACTGCACAACAATCATCTAAATCACAATGCTACCCTCAACACATGAAACAAAGGGAATGTAAACCTTCATCATATAGCAATAAACTAATTTAACAACTAACATATGAGTGCACAGCAAAGCCAGAAGACATTCCCCATTAATCTGAAGCTAACTATCCCCTTTATAGGCAAAACACACAAACTGGATTCACGGAACATATCAACTGCCAATTATTACAATTATTGTAACCGAGAAAATTGGAAAATAGTCATTATTATTTGGCTTGCCCATGTGTTCTTATTACCATACACTGCAATACAAACATAATACCTCACTAGAAGGACATCAGTATTACAGTGAAAGAAAAATGTTATTTTTATTAATAAAATAAATTTTTGAATATACTTACCCGATAATCATGAAGCTGTCAACTCCGTTGCCCGACAGAATTCTATGGAGGGATACGCCAGCTATCACAATACTAGAAGGGGGTGTACTTACCAGCGCCACCTGTGGCCAGGTACTCAAGTACTTCTTGTTGACACCTCCTCAATTATTCCTCGGTCCACTGGTTCTCTCTGGGGAGGAAGGGAGGGTCGATTAAATCATGATTATCGGGTAAGTATATTCAAAAATTTATTTTATTAATAAAAATAACATTTTTCAATATTAAACTTACCCGATAATCATGTAGCTGATTCACACCCAGGGAGGTGGGTGAAAACCAGTGTACAAGATTAAAGGATAGCTAAGTATCCCATATTTCATATAACAGTTATCTCAAATAACAATGAAATAATAAGTACCTGGTAAGGAAGTCGAATAGAACCGTTACTCTGCCTCTTTATTTAAGTTCGTCTTCCTTACTGAGCGCAGCGTTCCTCTTGGAGGCTGAATCAACCCAAAGGTGCCAAAGTACACGGGGTTGCAACCCCTACTAAAGGACCTCTACCAAACCTTTAACCTAGGCGCTTCTCAAGAATGAATAGACCACCCGCCAAATCCAAGGATGCGGAAGGCTTCTTAGCCTACCGTAACAACCATAAAAACAACAATAAAAGTATTCAAGAAAAAGGTTAAAAAAGGTTATGGGATTAAGGGAATGTAGTGGCTGAGCCCTCACCTACTACTGCACTCGCTGCTACGAATGGTCCCAGGGTGTAGCAGTTCTCGTAAAGAGACTGGACATCTTTCAGATAAAATGATGCAAACACTGACTTGCTCCTCCAATAGGTTGCATCCATTATGCTCTGCAGAGAACGGTTTTTATTAAAGGCCATCGAAGTAGCTACAGCTCTTACTTCGTGGGTCTTTACCTTCAGCAATGCAAGGTCTTCCTCCTTTAAGTGAGAATGTGCTTCTCTGATCAGAAGCCTTATATAATACGAAAGCCCATTCTTGGACATGGGTCTCGAGGGTTTCTTGATGGCACACCATAAGGCTTCTGACTGTCCTCGAATAGGTTTAGACCTCTTAAGATAATATTTGAGAGCTCTGACAGGGCAAAGAACTCTCTCTAGTTCGTTACCTACCATGTTGGAGAGGCTAGGTATTTCGAACGATCTAGGCCAAGGACGTGAAGGAAGCTCGTTCTTTGCTAGGAATCCAAGCTGAAAAGAACATGTCGCAGATTCGGTTGTGAAACCAATGTTCTTGCTGAAGGCATGAACCTCACTGACTCTCTTAGCTGTTGCAAGGCAAACGAGAAAAAGAGTCTTGAGGGTGAGGTCCTTGAAGGAAGCTGACTGGAGAGGTTCGAACCTAGATGTCATAAGGAACCTTAAGACTACGTCTAGATTCCAGCCTGGAGTGGAAAGACGACGTTCTTTAGACGTCTCAAAAGACTTGATAATGTCTTGAAGGTCCTTGTTGGAAGACAGGTCCAAACCTCTGTGGCGGAGAACTGAAGCCAACATGCTCCTATATCCTTTAATCGTAGGTGCTGAAAGGGATCTCTCATTCCTAAGATGTAGAAGGAAGTCAGCTATTTGGATCACAGAGGTATTGGTGGAGGAAATTGAATTGGCTCTACACCAGCTTCGGAAGACCTCCCACTTAGACTGGTAGACTCTAAGAGTGGAAACTCTTCTAGCTCTGGCAATCGCACTGGCTGCCTCCTTCGAAAAGCCTCTAGCTCTAGCGAATCTTTCGACAGTCTGAAGGCAGTCAGCTGAAGAGCGTGGAGGTTTGGGTGCAACCTGTCTACGTGAGGTTGACGTAGAAGGTCCACTCTTAGAGGTAGAGTCCTGGGGAAGTCGACTAGCCATTGACGTACCTCTGTGAACCATTCTCTTGCAGGCCAAAGGGGAGCAACCAGCGTCAGCCGTGTCCCTTCGTGCGAGACGAATTTCTGCAGAACTTTGTTTATTATCTTGAACGGAGGGAACGCGTACAGGTCGAGATGGGACCAGTTCAGTAGAAAGGCATCCACATGAACTGCTGCAGGGTCTGGAACAGGGGAACAATACAGCGGAAGTCTCTTGGTTATGGAGGTGGCAAACAGATCTATGGTAGGTTGACCCCACAAGGTCCAAAGTCTGTTGCACACACTCTTGTGGAGGGTCCATTCCGTGGGAATGACCTGATTCCTTCTGCTTAGGCGATCCGCTGAAACATTCATATCGCCCTGGATGAACCTCGTGACCAGAGTGAGGTTTAGACCTCTTGACCAAATGAGGAGGTCCCTTGCGATCTCGTAAAGGCTCCTCGAATGGGTCCCTCCTTGCTTGGAGATGTAAGCCAAGGCTGTGGTGTTGTCTGAGTTCACCTCCACCACTTTGCCTAGCAGGAGGGACTTGAAGTTCAACAGGGCTAGATGAACTGCTAGCAGTTCCTTGCAGTTGATGTGGAGAGATCCTTGTTCCTCGTTCCACACTCCCGAGCATTCCCGTCCGTCCAAGGTTGCACCCCAGCCCGAGTCCGATGCATCTGAGAAGAGATGAAGATTGGGGGTCTGAATGGCCAATGATAGACCCTCCTTGAGAAGGAGGTTGTGCTTCCACCACAGGAGAGTGGTCTTCATCTCTTGGTTGATAGGGATAGAGACTGCTTCTAGCGTCGAGCCCTTGTCCCAATGAGCTGCAAGATGGAATTGAAGAGGGCGGAGGTGGAGTCTTCCTAGCTCGACAAACAGGGCCAGTGATGAAAGGGTCCCTGTGAGACTCATCCACTGTCTCACTGAGCAATTGCTCCTCTTCAGCATGCTCATGATGCACTCTAGGGCTTGGCTTATCCTGGGGGCCGATGGAAAAGCCCGAAAATCCTGACTCCGAATCTCCATTCCCAGGTACACAATGGATTGGGAGGGAATGAGTTGAGATTTCTCTATATTGACTAATAGACCTAGGTCTCTGATTAAGTCTAAAGTCCAACTGAGGTTCTCCAGACAACGACGACTCGTGGAGGCTCTCAACAGCCAGTCGTCTAGGTAGAGGGAGGCTCTGATGTTCGACAAGTGTAGGAATTTTGCCACATTCCTCATCAGATGAGTAAAGACCATAGGAGCTGTGCTTAGGCCAAAGCACAGGGCTTGGAACTGATAGACAACCTTTCCGAAAACGAATCTCAGGAAAGGTTGGGAGTCTGGATGAATGGGAACGTGAAAGTATGCATCTTTCAAGTCCAACGAGACCATCCAGTCCTCCTGTCTGACCGCTGCTAAGACCGACTTGGTCGTCTCCATCGTGAACGTCTGCTTGGTGACATACTCGTTGAGAGAGCTGACGTCCAGCACCGGTCTCCAACCTCCTGTCTTCTTGGCCACAAGAAAGAGACGGTTGTAGAAGCCCGGGGATTGATGGTCCCGGACTATAACCACTGCCTTCTTCTGCACCAGTAGCGACACCTCCTGTTGCAATGCTAGCCTCTTGTCCTCTTCTTTGTAGTTGGGAGAGAGGTTGATGGGTGATGTGGTCAGAGGTGGTTTGAGGCAGAATGGAATCCTGTAACCGTTCCTCAGCCAACTGACAGACTGTGCGTCTGCACCTCTCTTCTCCCAGGCTCGCCAGAAGATCTTGAGTCTGGCTCCTACTGTTGTCTGGAGAAACGGAGAGTCAGTTTTTTCCTTTTGATGTCCTGGATCCTTTCCTAGACTTGCTCCTGTGAGCGTCTGGACGGGAGCTTCCTCGGCTGGGGGCTCTACCACGAAAGGGCGGTATGAACCTAGTAGCAGGTGTATCAGCAACTGGGGAGCGATAAGTCTTGGGGACTGAGGTGGCAACCTTAGACTTACGAGCTGATGAGGCTACAAGATCGTGCGTATCCTTTTGTATCAGGGCAGCAGACAAGTCCTTAACTAGCTCTTCGGGAAAGAGGAACTTCGAGAGCGGAGCAAAAAGGAGTTGTGACCGTTGGCAAGGTGTAATGCTGGCGGAAAGGAAGGTACACAGTTGTTCCCTTTTCTTCAACACCCCTGATACAAACAACGACGCTAGCTCACCCGATCCATCTCTGATGGCCTTATCCATACAGGACATTAAAAGCATGGCAGAATCTTTGTCCGCAGGAGAAGTTTTCTTGCTGAGGGCCCCCAGGCACCAGTCGAGAAAGTTGAACATTTCAAATGCTCTGAACATCCCTTTCAGTAAGTGATCCAGGTCTGAGAAGGTCCAACAAACCTTCGAGCGTCTCATAGCAGTTCTCCGAGGCGAGTCCACCAGACTTGAGAAGTCAGCCTGGGCAGAGGCAGGTACTCCCAAGCCTGGTGCTTCCCCTGTGGCATACCAAACGCTCGCTTTCGAAGTGAGCTTCGTTGGAGGGAACATGAAGGAAGTCTTGCCAAGGTGTTGTTTAGACTGTAGCCACTCCCCTAAGATCCTTAAAGCCCTCTTAGAGGATCTAGCTAGGACAAGCTTAGTATAGGAGGACTTAGCTTGTTGTACGCCCAGCGAAAACTCAGATGGTGGAGAGCGGGGAATAGCAGAGACAAAGTGGTCTGGGTAAATCTCCCTGAGTAGAGCCAAGACTTTACGAAAATCAATAGACTGTGGAGAAAGCTTGGATTCGTCCACGTCTGATGAGGGATCAAGGTGTGCCTCCTCATCATCCGACACCTCATCACCAGAGTGTAGCGAAGAGATCGGACAAGAATGCTGAACCGCAGAGTCAGAACGGGTAGGAACAACAACAGAGGTTTCCTCTTCCAGTAACTGTTGAGGGAAAACCTGAGGCTCAGACTGCAAAGGCTGAACAACAGACGAAGCAGAAGGAAGGCGCATGGGTGAAGGAGGTTGACTCCTAGCAAGAGAGGTTGAACCCAAGGGTTGCGCTAGCTGAGCGGAGGACGGAGGCGGAGCAGCCCGTTCCTGTTCCTGAGATATAAGCGGAGCATGATGAGGTTGAGGCTGCGCAGAACAAGGTAAAGTTCTCGCAAGCTGAGGCTCCTGAGGCGCAAGTCCAGGGTGTAGAGGAGCTTGCCTAGAGGAGGGTTGAGCTCGCTGCAGCGATGGCTGAGCAGACTGACTCATAGACGGGAGAGGTTGTTGTACCTCAACCGAGAGTTGCACCACTGGTGGAGCAGCAGGGAGAGGCGGAGGATGAGTGGAATAATCCTCCTGATCCCAACGTAAAGGTTGCCTTAAAGAAGGCTGAGGCTGAACACCACTGGGAACAGCGAACTCGGAAAGTGGCTCAACATCGTACGCCTGGCAGATGGTGCTGCGACCAGGCGGAGCGAGCGCAGGCTGGGCGAGCGCAGGCGGAGCGAGAACAGGCGGAGGGAGTGTAGGCGGAGGCGGAGGTGCAACACTCTCAGCCCGACACTCACGCATCAAGTCCGAAAGCTGAGCTTGCATGGACTGAAGCAGAGTCCACTTGGGATCGGCAGAAACGATAGTAGACTGAGGTAAAGCCTTAACAGTCGAGCTCTGTTGTGGCAGAACCTTACTCCTCTTGGGCGGAGTACAGTCGACAGATGACTGAGGCGAGTCAGAGCTGAGCCAATGACTGCAACCTGGCTGAGCACTCGCGGACTGGACTCTACGTTTAAGCGGTCTCGAGACCTGAGACCAACGTTTCTTCCCCGACAGTTGATCAGCGGACGAGAATAAGACGGGCTCAATCGTCTGCAGGTGGGAGTGACGGTCTTTGGAAGACACGCCCGCAACCACCGAGGATAGTTCTGTGCGCCTAACAAGGCCTGCCGAACCCTTATGCCCTTCGACATTGCTTCTCCCCTGGGCATGGGAGCTTGCAAGAGGTCCCGGACTGGGAGGACGACAGGCTCGCACAGAAAAATCCTCACGCACCACACTGGCACTAACACTAGCACTAGGCACTGCACCGACACTAGCACTCGTCACAGCACTGGCACTAACTCCACCCACTGCACTCTTGACCTTCAGCTCTTTAACTTCGGCCATCAGAGACTTATGGTCACTTACCACTGACTCTACTTTATCGCCTAAAGCCTGAATAGCACGCAAAACAACTGACATATCAGGCGGAGGGCACACAGTAGGTTCGGGGGTAGCCACTACAGGGGTAGGAAAAGGTAGGGGATCATGAGGTGAGGAAAACAGTGAAGAGTGAGAAGAACTCCTCCTAACTCTACCTCTCTCTAACTTAGTTGAATATTTTAAAAGACGGACAAATTCCAATTCGGAAAGTCCGGCGCATTCTTCACATCGATTTTCTAACTGACAGGGCCTGTCCCTACAGTCAGAACAAGCGGTGTGAGGATCTACCGAGGCCTTCGGAATACGTCTATTGCAAGACCTACATCGTCTATGGGAGGGAACTTGCGAAATGTCAGACATCTTGTAAACCAAAGAGTTAGCCAAAGGGGGTTCCAAAAACAAGCAAAAATCGTTAACGTTATATCAGAACTATATAAAAGCTATCTAGCTAATATAAGAAGGATTCCAGTAATGCGACAGCCGTTAATCTGAGAGAATACTTCACCAAATATCCGTGAATAAACTCGAAGACCATAAGCGTATCCCAGAACGTCTTGCCGGAAGCACGACAGAGGAATAATTGAGGAGGTGTCAACAAGAAGTACTTGAGTACCTGGCCACAGGTGGCGCTGGTAAGTACACCCCCTTCTAGTATTGTGATAGCTGGCGTATCCCTCCATAGAATTCTGTCGGGCAACGGAGTTGACAGCTTCATGATTATCGGGTAAGTTTAATATTGAAAATAGGAAATTTTCGATTTTAGAACAAACACTGATATCTAGGTAGCTTTGATAAAGGAAGCAATGTGATCCAAAGATGAGATTCCGAGAAATATCTCCTTAGACAGGAAAAAAAGTGATCTATTAAGGTGTCACAAGGTAAAACTAGTAACATGCCCAAGCTGGTATTCTTTCCTGCAATGCTGAATACAATATGTATGATTACTTAAGTCTATCATGTTGGTTAAACACTGCTAATTTTGATAAGATAAAGAGAACCAAGATCTAAGGGTCCACCTAAAACTGTTACAGTATTTCTACCACTAGGCAGAATATTTCAGCATACCGTGGTAAGCAGTATATCTTAGCAATTCATGTTTTCCAACGGTTATATAAGCGGATGAGCAACTTGGAGGAGTAACGCAAACTTTGGATGTGGAGGAAATGCTCCCCTAAATCTCGATGAAGTCACAGGCAGCAAAGTGATGGATTGGGTCCAGGTGAATAGACAAGATGTCTTTTCAGCTTCTACTCCTGATGCTTGGCGGATGATCGTACTGGAATTAGTATGGAGTGTCAGAGTTCATTTGCTTTAGTTAGATAGGCACTGCGTAGAACAAGGAACTAGCTATCCTTTGATGAATCTAGCCAATGATTCCTCTATCTGGCCCTATGCGTCAATAGGCGTAGGAGAGGATGATGATGATGATGAACATTAAAGGGAAATAATTTTTCTTCTCTATCGACAGAAAATATTTTCTTAAACCTGGATAGGATTAGCAAGCCAAAGCAACTCAAGCTCAAATCAACATCTGGCTACCACCCACATGAGGCCCTCCTTAACACATGAAATATGACCAGAAGACTGGAGAGCCCAGTCTTCTTCTTCTTCCGTTCTATGAAATAACTTTGTGGCTTTATCATGGGTGAGGAATGGCAAGGGCTGAGGTGTCATTCAAAGAATCCTGCTCTTTGATGGATAGAACAGGAGAGTGGGATGTTGAAACATGACCACAGGAACAGGAGTCAGTAGTTTCAACAGTAGACTATGAAGTATAGTACAGTACTACATCTTACAACTTCTGAGCAAAAAGGAACCCACTGATCCTTTGTCTATATAAAGCAGGTATCATACTTCTAGCCAATGCAAATGTTGTGGAGCCCAAACATTGGACAAAAGGAGATACAGGTCCTTACCAATAAAGGATATAAATGACCTACAAACTCAGTTGGGCAGACCCTAACCTGTATGCTAAGGCATGGTTTAGAGGGCTCAAAAAACAAATAATGTAGAAACACAGCACTATGGCCTGTATTAATAAAACTCACTAACCCACACATAAGTAAGCATTATACAGCAAAATTAAAGTCAAATATACATTGCAAATACAATAAAAACTTACAAGAAAATAAAAGTTAACAGGCTGCAGTAAAACCGAAAAAGACTATTTAAGCAATAATGAAAAGGAGAAACTGTACAATAACAATGGCT
Organism: Palaemon carinicauda; assembly: GCF_036898095.1. NCBI lineage: Eukaryota > Metazoa > Arthropoda > Malacostraca > Decapoda > Palaemonidae > Palaemon > Palaemon carinicauda. The sequence continues at coordinate 104,271,478 of NC_090732.1, forward strand.
AGCACAGAATTTTGCAGTACAAGAAACATAACTCACAGCCCAACAATAAAGGGGAAAGCTGATGAGTTAAAGAAAAAACTCCCAAATGAGGCAAATACTGTTTATGAACACCAATAGGAAATACAAATTTAATTAACAGTTACAATTACCTCAACAGGGCAGGCATAGTGCTGACTTAAGACGTAGTCAAACAAGGAAAAAACTAATGTTAAATTAACCAAAATGGAAACAAAATAGAGTTTTAGTTAAATCAATTCAAATTAAACTGTCAATTTAAAAAAGTACCAAAGGTGTATCCAACGAAGATGAAAAAGTTGGTCATAATAATTATCTCAAATCACACCAAAGAATGAATGCAGATCTGGGGGTTTGACTGCCCTCAGCACTCAGATGGGGACCCCTCAATCTTGAACAGCACACGGTGAAAGTAGGGCACCATATGATTAATGGGGTTGTAGAGAAAACAAGCACTTAATAAGATACCTACTTATTTTCATTCTTAACACTTTGACCTTTCTTAATGTTTAAGAAGTTTAACACTGGAGTCTGCTCCCCACCAAAAAAGATTACTAGGGACTAGGTTTGGAAGGTTTCCAGTTATTAAGAGTCTAAATTTCAATTATTGAATACCTTAGAACTTTAGTCTCAAATTATCATATTCTGATGCATAAATTCAGTTCAAAATAAGTTTGTATGCATTTGTGTGCTTTAATTTTATCATCATAATCAAATATATGATATTGAGGTTTTTAATCACATTTCAATATAGGGCAACTACTAAACTGTAGGCCTATACAAATATTTAATGCAATTCTTATGCAAATCTGGTCTTAAAAGTAAATGATCTCTATATTTGAAGATGCAGAAAAAAATTTCTGTATAATAAAACATTCCAATTTTCAGATTATATAGCAAACAAGTGCATAGCTATGAAGTATCATACAATTCTAGCTAAAACTTACATGAAAAATAATAATTAAGTACTAACCTGGAATCCGGTCCAACAGAGCAAATATGAAACACGGCACATCCAGTCTCAATGTCTGCATACAGTCCACCAGGTACTTTGTCGTGGCATTGGAAGCTGGTCTCAGGGAATACAAATGAACTTTGCGTTGTCGTTGGGAAGTCCGTAGCACTGGTGGCTCCTTCAGAAACCCTGTGAATACTGTCAGGTGGTAGTTCAGCAGTCAGAATTACTGGAGGCAGTGGAGTTGGGTCATTAAGGGGCAAAGGGTCATTTAAATCAAAACGTTCATTATTGAAAGACAAAGTCTCACTGAATGTCTCAACTGCTTCTTGCTGAGGAGTATCTTTGCTTTTTATAACAGGAGAGTTTGGATTATGCCTATTTCTAATTGGCTGTGAAGAGGCTGTTGGCCTAACAAAAGAGACATGACTAGAATGTAATGGACTGCTTTTAACAATTGGACTGTCCTGTTGGGATTTTACTAAAAGACTTGATCTATCAGCTTCTGATGTATCTACCTGTTGTCTAAATCTTGAAATGACTGGTCTACTACTTGATTGACTTGAGAAATTCTGTTCTGGTAACCTATTCTCTACTGTAGTCCTAGAATTTTGCCTACTCCTTATATGTGGAGCTCTTTGTCTGCCTTGTATGTTCCCTACATTAGCATTCTGTAAGACTGTTATTGTTCTTAATGGTACATGTCCTGAAGACCTAGATGTTTGTGTGCTGGTTTGGGATTCAAACCTATTACGTCCTCTAGAGGTTCTTCTGGAAGATATTTCTGTGACAGCAACAGGCTGGTTACTATTGCCATGAACTGGTGTATCCTGTAGTTTATCTAAAGGTTGTGTGACTACGTCAGACATTTCCGTGACAGAAAATACCCGGTTAGTTCGAAAAGTTCGGCCGCCGCGTGTCGACGTCGTTTGTCGTTTTTGTCGAGAATTAATAATGGAGTGGTCATTAAAGTTAGTATCAGAACTTTGTGAGAGAGAAAGCCTGGGAACATCTTCAAAGTCAGCAGGTGTCCTAGATGTAACAGGAGATGGGGATGTGGGATTTAGAGCATCAAAATGCTGCCCAGAACTCTGAGCTTGAGCTGCAAGCCGTAGCAAGGATGGGCGGAGATGGGGTGCAGGTAGATCAAATCCTCCCTGGTTAAGAGAGATCTGAAGGAGGGGTGTTTCAATGCGGACACGAGAGGAAGCAGATACAGATGTGGAGGTCCTGCTGACTGTGAAAGGCAGGGGTGGGAAAGAATAAGCTGCAGTGACGGAAGAAGAGGTGGAGGTTGACATCCGAGAAGTGGTAGAGGCAGAGGAAGCAGTGACTCCTGGAGGAATAACTGGGGGTGGAGGAGAACTGGTGGGAATCGACTGAGATGGAAGAGGTGAAGGGCCAGCAACGGAGAAAGTAGAAGGATTAGCCGGTGCAGAAGAAGGGCCATTTGGAGTGTCAGTAGAAGCAGGAGGTGAGATTGTAGCTGCAAGGAGGGCAACAGATGGGTCCAAAACCTGAACTGTCGCAGCGCTGGAGGTAGCCGCTGTATCTCTGAAGAAGGGGAATATATTGAATGAAAGTGAACAAGAAGGAATAGAGTTAACAGTTAGACAATGATTAAGTATGCCTAAAGACAACAAGACATTACCTTATCATGGAAAAGTACAAATCTATGATATTTTTGATAAAGAATCAAGTAGTGATATTGACTTACATGCAGTAAATAAAGGATAAAAAGTCCAACTATTTTAGCAAGATTCTACATAAGCCAAATAAATATAAGGTTTTGAGCTCAAAGCAGAACTTTTATGAAAGCTATTAAAATACAAGCAAATAAAAGAACAGACTATCTTCGAGCCACTAAAAACATCAGTTCTTTTTAAAGTGAAATTTTTTAAAGCCAAAATATGGTATCTTACGAAAGTTTTCATGTTTACCAGAAAATACACCATATTCTAACAATAATTTTGCTGTAAATTGATGGCCAATAATCTTGGTTCCTAGGTTTTACGAACCTCCCTTTCAGTGGATGACTGTTGAGAAATACTGAACCAAATCATATAATTTTAAGCTGAATGAGTTTGAAAAAGAATTTGAGTAAATTTATATGATGGAACCTCTGTGACACTGTCAACAAATTTTACACGAACTTTATGTTTGCAAGGAGCTAGACGAGCTTCCCTGTTGAAGAGTTCTCCATTGAAGAAAAAGACTCCAAAGAAATTACAACTTATTTATTGTCAATCAAAATTAAACTATGATTTAAATGAAACTATTTTTGCCTAACATGAAGTGTCATACAAAATATATTGTTAATTTAGAATTAAAGGGTAAACTAGCTTGTCCTATAATGGAAGTTATACTAATCTTAGACCAACAGAAGCATAACTATATGAAGGGTACAAAATTATTGAAAAATATCCAATGCTATGAACACTTTCTATATAATCATAACATAATAGGCAATCTTGAAACATGAACCAATTGGACATAAAAATTATTGACGCTTATTTAGTGGCAAGTAACTGAGATGCAACTTACCTAACATTGCTAAACTGTGGTTATCAGTTTATGGCAATTTTTAATGCAAACATGAATACTAAAATTCTCAATGATTTGTTCTTAGAAAAAACATGGTGCTGTAGAAAATTTCTCACATTACACATGAACCAATTGTGACTTAAATGCAGACTGAAATCATAGTCCATTTGAAAAGCTTATAAGAAGTAATAACTTAACAAAAGTTAGAAATATCTCCATTCATAAACAGAATATTGGAAAACAAATCTGATCAGTAAATTTAACAAATACTGTAATAAAGAATAAAATCACTGCTTAGTTTTGAATTTTTTTGACAATATGGCATATTTTGCATAGAAGTGTATAATAACAAATCAATGAATTACATATTCTTCACAAAAATGTAATTTTGCTTGAGAAACAAACCTAAATGATGCATCAACAGAATCTTGGTACACTACTCCTTGAGTTGACCTTATTAACCTATTGCTGTACTGTATTTTCCTGACTAAAGGGAATGTCTCTTCAGTTATACTGTATTAAGCATTGAAAACAATAAGAAATATAAAGAGTTAAAACTTCAATGAGCTTTCTGTTATGAAACAAAGCGAGTCTTGCTCATGATGACAATTCAACAAGGCGACAGCAGAAAGAAGATAAATTGCACATTCATATTAAGCAGCCTTTGTTTGGAAGAAAATACGACTTCACAACTGAAAACAGAAATTTCAAAAAGCTTAAATTTCTATGCATGGCCATATTTCCATATGCAATAATCCTGATGACTGAAAGGGCCATGCAAGGTAATTCAATGTGTGACTCTCCATGAGCCATTTAGAAGAATTAATCCTCTCAACAACGATCACCTTTGTTTTCTAATTTTTTACTTTCTCTTGTAGTACAGTATCCATTCCTTGTGTGATTATACTTAAGATGTTTTAAGGACCATACGTTGTTATAAAATTGGCAACAATCTACTCTCACAATACTGTATATTTATGTAACCTGTATATATTAGCTAGTACTATATAAATCAGTTTTTAATTTGATCTATAGGAAGACATGTCATTTGAAAAGGGGTTAGGAAGTAAGATACTGTGTATAACAGTACAGGATTACAATATAATTCTTTACTGCCTAGTCTCCTGTAGAATTCCCAGCTTGACATACTGTTCTATATACAGTACTCAAAATAAAATTAGAGCAAGGGTTGAAATACTAAACTATAATATCGTAAATAGTTGTTTCTCAAACTGAGTTTTCATCTTATGTAAGCATAATTTAGAAAACAATTTACAATTTTACTATGCATGACTTTGAAATGCATTTTTAAATTATACCAATAATCAAAATATTAATAATTGTAGATTTAATAAAAAATTACAGTAAAGCAAAACAAATAATTCTTGCATTAAGCGATAAACAATTTATGTTTAAGTTGCAATACAACTACAAAAATATTGGTATCTTTACATTCTGGGAAAGCACCATATTTCCAATCGTAAATTCACAAAAAAACTTTCTTTTGTGTTTCCAGTTCTAGATAAACAAGTTGGGTCTCTTCTAAAGTTATTGTATATCTGATAATAAAGGCAACATCTGAGTACTTATATCCCATAAAAGAATAAAGCTATACATAGGTTACTGATACACTAGCTAAATATCAGCAAGTTTTCAATGAAACTTCACAAGAGGCACTGCTTTCTAAGCATTGAAAGGAAATAGAGTATACTTTGGTATATCAATCTGAAAAAAACACAGCCCTAATATACACCCAACTCCAAACTACTTCTTCAAATCAAAATAGGCACAAGAAGTTTTTAATAAAACAATTCAACCATGAATTAATTCACGTACAACTATCAAATACGAAAGATAGTCTTGATAGGAAATGCACATAATTTTTCATTATATAACCTGATCACTATCAATAGTAAGGTAGATTTAAAAAAAATTAGCATCAACTATAAACTGAAAACTCTCACCGCAGAATAGATAACATCAAAAGGCATTTTAAAGGCAACTGGGCTGTAACTTACGCTGTGGGGGGAATAATTCCTGGCCCATAAAGCTCATCATTGAGATGGAAAAAAGATTCAGAGACACTACAATCCACTTCATCCGCTCTCTCACACACTCTCGTTTCTTGGTCAAAAACGGTACCAAGAATGCAACCAAATTTGTAATCGTGGATTTCTCCTGAAAATAAATTTTCAAAAATTACCAAAATATGGTACTATTAGTAAAAATGTTCTTCCCAAAATAGTTGGAAATAAGGGAAAGATGTAAAATAATATAATACAACTGCTAATCAGGTAGTTAGTTAGCAAAGGAAGTGAGCTGCTGTGATAAGTTTATGGTAGAAAGACTTGTGTGAACACACTATAATCAGATAATTCTCCTAATTATACTATTCAGTGGCAATTGATAAAGTCAACAGAAAGCGATGACTAGCGTAAAACTACTGTACCTGTGTGGCCTTTACAAAACACAATAATAGAAATGCTTTAAAATGTCACAGAGCTTAACACATACAGGTACAGAACATAGTTTTTTAATAAAATATATCTAATTAAGATTTGGATATATTGCATAAAAAATTAGAAGTTTCCTTATTACATAAAACAAAACATGCACGGCAGCAAAGGTTGAAGTTCTTGACGGCAATAATGAATCATCTGATTAAGAATTTTCCCTTGAATCTGTGATCCAATGTTTGAGTGAATTTGATATTGAGGGGTATTTATGGCTTGATATTTGAATATATAATAGCAATTATATGTATATAGTATATATATATATATATATATATACTGTATATAATATATATATATATATATATATATAAGTATATACTGTATATAATTATATATATATATATATATATAGTATATACTGTATATAATATATATATATATATATATATATAAGTATATACTGTATATAATTATATATATATATATATATATATACATATATATATATATATATATATACATATATACATATATACATATATATATATATATATATATATACTGTATATATATACACTATCTTATAATGCAAAAATGCTAAATTTGACACCAAATTTTTTAACCACAAATATATTGACAAAGAATGCTAATTGAAATGAGAAATCTAATGTTAAAAGCACCAGTAAAATGTGAACTTTAACATTAGAAATCAACAAATAATACTCTTCAGTATCAAAATCACCAAAGAACACGAGTCTAAAGTGTGGAAGGTTCTTTTACTATCTTTACCCAGCCTTTGGAGTAATGTGACTACCGTTGTCAAATAAGTAAAATCCCAATTGTGATGGGGAGTTGTAAGAAAAGGCAAGGAGAGTAGCATTATTGTTGCATAAAGAAAATTTTAGGCTAAAAATGTTAGCTCAATCATAATTAAAACATTACAGGATAAACACACGCTAATGAAAAAGAAATAATGTTGATAAAACAAATGAATAACATAACAGGGATCATACCTATTTCGTCGAGTGTGCAAACATGGAACATCTGGCATCCTGTGTAAACATCAGCATAATAGCCTCCAATCACCTTCCCAATACATGAAAAATTTGTATTTGGCAAACTTTCTGGATCTATAGCCTGGAAATATGTATTGTATTTTATGAATAAAATCTACCAACTGAGCCATTCAATTTAATGTAGTACATTTAAATCCAAAGATCAGATTATCGATACTTTTAGGGAGCAAACCTTAACAAAAATATGCACAAAGGGTTAAATCAAGTTTTTGAATAAATTACTATTATCATTTTTACTATTATAATTTTTACCATTAACATTACCACTATCATTAATTCAATCGTCTTTTTCAATATTGCTATCATTACTTATAATGAACATACATCATCAAAGAACATTCAAACATATCATAAACTTGTTAAGAAAGTTCAATAAAACTAAATGACCATGGATAAGAAAAGTGCAGTGACAAAGAAAGAAAGTATACAAAATACTGTACAGTAAATATGAATGCGTATACACAACCATAAACACACACACACAATATATATATATATATATATATATCTATATATATATATATATATATAGATATATATATATATATATATATATATGTATATATACACACACACACATATATATATATATATATACACACATATATATATTATATATATATATACACACACACACACACACATATATATATATATATATATAAGCCATTAGTCTTAATAGGTGTAGTTTTCAGAAATAAATAGGACAGGTTACAACCAAATTCATCCTTGTACTGAGAAATCGAGAATGAAGTCTCTGTGCTGTAAAACCACTACAGCGTATGCTTCTTCACACACCTAGATAGTCGGCTCATCAAAATACTTAAACACCCTTAAATGCAACAAAATCTTGCACAAGCTCTTTCGTATTCAGGATATTAAAGTATTTGTTCCCAATACTCTATTCATCCTTTAGTACGTACACCCACACTCAAATTTTCTTTTATATGCATCTCTCTCTCTCTCTCTCTATCAATATAATATATATATATATATATATATATATATGTATATATATATATATATATGTGTGTGTGTTATATATATATATATATATATATGTATATATATGTATATATATATAAATATATATATATGTATATATATATATACATATATATATATATATATATACATATATATAAATAACACACACACACACACACATATATATATATATATATACTAACATCTTAAAATAGGATGAGTTACATTAGAACGTACCGGTAGTGTTAAGGCTTGAGTCTTGATGGGCAGGACGGCACATATGAACAGTGCTGCTGCAAGGGTCGCAAACCTCAGCATCACTATCTTCGATAACATTTTTCCTGTGAAAGAGATTTTCAGTAAGTTAAAGCTTTCCATGGAATTAAATAAAAACAGTAATTCACAACTGATTATCATATGATATATAAATTTTGTACAAGTAACACAGATCCAACCATACGCGCCACTCTGAGAGGAAAGTATGCAGAAGTGAAGGTTATGAAACCAAAAGGAAATAGTAAAAACATTAACATGGATTGCCACCATTCAAGTTTTCAAAAAATGCTGATTTTATATAAAAGCCAAAGAGGTGAATCAACTACTACACTAACATAAATTAGCTTAGGTCCCTAAGAAAAAAAAGAAGAAAAAAAATACAAACTAATATACCAGCATACCAGTATACAAAAGGGTAGCTGCAAAAATTTATTTAGAATGGACCTGCACCCTGAAACAACCCAATCATTTGCTGACTCGCTGCAAGAGTAAGTAAAGACGTAAAATACATTTATGGTACCGAACCAATCGAACGCCATCAAAATAGATAATTTGGTCACTTCAAAAATCTAAGTTAAAATGGGGCAAATACAAGTGAGAAAAAATTGGAACGAAAAGGTATGGCACCAGTCTAGATCTTGATGGCCGAGACTCGCGCATGATCGAACTGTAATAATATTGTAGTAAATATCCAGCAAGGATACATAATTTAGAAAAAAAAAAATCATATGCAGCTGCAAATGGGCAACACACTTGAGGGTACACAAAAACATCAGAACCATTTTGCGGCCGAGAGACCTCAGCAAGGAACATCATCTTGTTAGAGCAATCAGGTCCAATGCCAGCAAGGGTTCTTCCTCCCTGAAGGAAGCTCTCGGTGACCAAAGGGAAGGCTTTGTTGCCGACAATTGAAGGAATGAAGGGAAATATAAGAGGATGTGGACGAGGACATCACACCGCGGAATGCTACAACCATTTCATTAGATCATCCTACTTGTCTGAGTTTTTTCTATTACTTTTTGGTCAAATAAATTTCAAGGATGTGAATTAGGCAGTAATGGGTATATTTTATATTTCTTATTATCCAACTATACTCACTCACTCTCTCTCTCTCTCTCTCTCTCTCTCTCTCTCTCTCTCTCTCTCTCTCTTACCCAAAACACTGTTGCCTACAACGTAAGGCTATATTATGTTCATCTACTGAAGAACTAACTAGTTTTGTAGCGTGGAGAGGCATGTATGCAAACACACACACACACACACACACACACACACACACATCGTCTTAAACGACCTTCAACTCCACCTTCTTTAAACCGCAAGAATCTCTTAATAAGAGAGACCTTGGAAATGTCCTGCTGGAGTCTATAGGAAAAGATGAGGGATGGGGGTGGGGGTGGGTGAGGAAGATGGAAACAAAGACCAGAAGAAGTGGGGTTGGAGGTTACAGAAAAAACTCACCGAATACAACTGGAGAAAAACGCTTCTACGTGGAAAAATTTAAGGATAAAGCTGTTCAAACAAAATATCTATCGTTGCAAGGACATGAATAACATGCAAGAAACAGTAGGTATGCATGCCATGTAGTGACAATGCAAACATGCACAAGAATCTGTACAACATACTGCATATAAAAACATAAGAAGGATAAGACAAATAGAAACATATGGCTTACTGCACACCTCAATTAAATTGAGAGTAGAATTAGATAGCCATATCATAAGGGAAAATATGCCAACAATGAAAATCTTTAATGAGCGATATATATATATATATATATATATATATGGAAACGAAAACTATAATTAAAACAGCGATCCCAACTAAGGTATAATGACTAAAGCGATTGAGAGAGAGATTTGGTTAAAGATATGTACAGTATGTTCATATGTTATGGGGAAGCAAACCAAAATAGTTAATCCAACAGGTGTCAACGTAACCAAAATATACTGCTTAACAGCTTAAATGAAAACAAAGATTTGTTTGTCTTCGTTCCGTTTCCGTAATTTCTAACAAATCTCGGTAGTTTTTAAGAAAAATAGATAATGAAAACCCTACGGTGCATGATATCCAGGTTTCACCATCGTCACTTAGCTTCACGGGAAGCACTATTGTGAGGTCTTGTCGCTGAACTTTGCACTGATCAGCCAATAGTGGAGGCAACGCTGAAAGACACATCTAGATGGGTTTATTTGATGGCCCCTGAACGACAACCGTAAATTGGACTTTATAACAATAAAAACAATATAACACAATTACTGGGTGAGAGAGAGAGAGAGAGAGAGAGAGAGAGAGAGAGAGAGAGAGGAAAACCAGCGCATAATGCACATTTAATCGAAATAATTGGTCCATTAATTTAGCACCCACCGGGAATGATCTCCACACAGAGAGCCAGCAAATACTGGTAACCGTTGTTTCTTGCACAACTAATGTTGCACCCATAAACAGTTACCTTTAAAGAAGAAAGGAATCTAAAGGTAAGGGTTATCTCACACAAAAAACGTTTGACAAGGCAAGGCTTGACCTAAAGGGTTCTCCGTTGCTTCAATTTGCATATTTTGCGGTATAAGCCAACGAAATTCTATATTAAAAATGTTAATCTAAACAGGGAAATAATGGCAATATCGCTCAAAACCAGTAACAACAAAATCACAGCTAATCTACTTAACCGGAACACACATCCATAAGTTTATAATATATATATATATATATATATATATGTGTGTGTGTGTGTGTGTGTGTGTGTGTGTAATTGCGTTTAAACTTATTACTTCCTTTCAGGTATATTTGTAAAATAATATGCAAATCATTGTTCACGTGAGACATCGTGGAAGATTTAATATCATAAGACCTCAAGGTTACTGCCGACTGAAACAAAGCCTATCGGGGAAATGTCTGATTACATGTAAATATTCAAGGATTTAGAGTATAGACCTTTCTTCTCTCGGTACTAATTTAAAATGGCCGTTAGCATTTTCTGATGAGTTAGCTTGATTAGCGTAGGAAGGTTAAAGGTCAGGGACGTCGTGTGCACACTCCCCAGGTCTTTTAATGTCATGTGACGAACACCATAAAAACAGATGTTTTAGATTGATGGCATCCATCTATTATCTGGAAGACATCAGATTCGATATCAATGATGGAAGGATTTTTTTTTTTTTTTTTTTTTTTTTTGAGGGAGACAGTTAGTTGATACTTCACCCATTCTCTTGATGAACTAGCATTGATAGTAGTTAATAAAGGATTATTTGTAAATATTACTTTAATTTCTCTGAAAACCTTATGCACAGATTCAGGATGCCTGAAAACCTTAAATCAATCAATCAATATCTCACTGCTTGTTCTGTCTCTTTGATGTAAGGAAAATACCGAAAAGTGTTTCCTCTCAACGTATAAAGAAGCTGATAATTTGAACAGAATTAAATCCCAGCTATTTTCAATAAGAATGTAACTTAAGCCCATCCACCTCTCTCTCTCTCTCTCTCTCTCTCTCTCTCTCTCTCTCTCCCTCAGTGCCATCCATTAGGGACACGCCAGAGACATTTCTTAAAAGGCTTTGGAAAGTTAAATAGATGTTAAATTTCGATGTTGTTTTCAAAAAAAGAAGAAATTAAGGGTCAAAGTTTGGATAGGAATAGGAAAAATAAAAAGAATCCGAAAAGGAAAATTAAATCTTGAAAGTGACATTAATGCAAATGAATATAATGTCCACTTCCCTTTCCATTTGAGTTAAAAGGAAACACAAGGCGCTAAGAGACTCCAGACGGAGAAATGACGCAATCCAGGAAACAAACAAAAACATGAGCAGTCCTCTAAAAACATCAAGGTCTTTCCATAAACAGCATGAGACCTCGACGGAGGTCAATACCACCTCAATACCACCAAGGATTACCCCAAAAGCCAAGTTTTAGAGTGAATGATTTTTCTTAATTTTCTTAATTTTACTGAAAATTGTCAGAAATCACACAAATACACACACACACATATATATATATATATATATATAAATATAAATAAATAAATATATATATATATATATATATATATACATATATATATATATATATAGAGAGAGAGAGAGAGAGAGAGAGAGAGAGAGAGAGAATTGAATTTATGGATTTGGGATATATAGCCCTGCCCTTGGGCCTATGAGGCTATTCAGTGCCCTTGTGCAACTAGGGCAAAACCCTTGAGTTACACTGTGAGGTAAGAGTTAACAGAGTTTGAACAGCAAGATGAAAGGAAGGAAGGAAGGAAGAACGGAGGTAAAGTAAAAGGGTATATAAAGTGCAGCTAGGGGAATTCTGCAAAGACCTTAAGGGATGCCTAAATTGCACCCCTCTCTCTCTCTCTCTCTCTCTCTCTCTCTCTCACGTTATATATATATATATATATATATGTATATAATACATACATACATATATATATATATATATATATGTGTGTGTGTGTGTGTGTGTGTGTATATATTGTGTGAAACATTCGAAAAAAATCCTCTGATGTATATAGAAGAGGACAAAGCCATACCCCCAAAACTTCGGTCTTAAGCTGCAAGGAAGACTGGGGTTTGTGAGTTATCCTAATCCTGTAGCATGACTTGCTATCTTAAGGCATCCAAGGCTAGTGATTATTCAATCGACAAATAAGATACTTGTTTATCTCAAATAGCAATCCTTACCAGTGAAGGATTATCCCATCTCACACACTAGTGTTGTTTAATCCTTATAAAGGTAATCATACCAGAAATCCATGTAATACTTGTGAAGTAATAAAGTGAACATTGGTTCTTGCACATAGGTACAATGGTCTAAGCACTGTTTAATAGGGAATGGACAGCCCCTATTTGCACATATTTTAAAAATGCTTGGGTTGCAATATCGGCGAGAGAGAGAGAGAGAGAGAGAGAGAGAGAGAGAGAGAGAGAGAGAGATGGGTTTATGAATTTCAGTGTAAAGGCCACTAGGGCTTAGGAGGCCTTTCAGTACCCACGTGTAACTGTGGGGGAATATCCCGCGGTTGCTGTATGGAGTAAAAGTTAAAATGCTGGAGAGTAAGAAGGAAGAAAGAAAGAGGGAACGGAGAACTAGTAAAAGGCTATAAAATGAGTGAAACTTGGGGCCGAAATCACGCTCCAAAGACCCTCAAGTAATGCCTACAGTACACCGCTTGAGGTGACTGACGGCATTACTCCTTACGAGAGAGAGAGAGAGAGAGAGAGAGAGAGAGAGAGAGAGAGAGAGAGAGAAAGGGAAGGTAACAGTACCGAGACAAGGCTGTTTTCAAAGAGCAACGGGTTTTGGTAGCCTTGGTGTCGTCTCCTCTTTTTTCTTTCTCTTCCGACTCTCCTTGTCCAGTCAAATCTCTCTCTCTCTCTCTCTCTCTCTCTCTCTCTCTCATATCAAATATTTTATATATATATATATATATATATATCTATCTATCTATCTATCTATCTATCTATCTATCTATCTATCTATCTATCTATCTATCTATCTATCTATCTATCTATCTATCTATATATATATATATATATATATATATATAATGAAATCTAAATATTCTCCATCATATAATGTCATGCCTTCTGAAGACCTAGGGCGTTATGCCACTCCTTATAGACTTAGTCCTCCGAAGCAAGAGGAATGAGAACTTTTTGTCACCCAAATCGTGTGAGCGAGTTCTAGAGGACAGATCACTCTTGGTTACTCATTGCAACAGGCCGGAAATCTTTTGGAAAAGGCTAGCCAAATTTACAATGCTGGCTCCGAGGCCAGGAAGTGCAAGGAAAGTTCGGAATATGGTTGCAATGCAAGCGTTGGAACTTCAAAATGATACAAATGGAAAAGTAACATTCACACATACACATACACACACACACCTATATATGTATATATATAAATATACATATATATATATATATATATATATACACATACATGTATATATATATATATATATATACTGTATATATATATATATATATATACTGTATATATATATATATATATACACACAGTATATATATATATGTGTGTGTATCTATCTATCTATATATATATATACATATACATATATATATATATATATATATGTATATATATATACATACATATATATACATACATATATATATATATATATATATATTAATACTCATTCACCTAGGTCCCAAATGATGGCAGTCTTCATTATAATAATAATAATAATAATAATAATAATAATAATAATAATTTTCAAATCAAATATCCTAACATCAATGTCTGAATTATTCAGCAGAATTCTGATGTCACATACTTTCTGTGATTAAGAAGTAGGAACTACTTGCAGTGGGTGTTAAGTTTTTGTGAGAATTCAACTGAAACTGAACTTCACTTGTACATACTCTGATGAACAGATATTGCCATTTACCTCTGACATTACATTAAGCAATTGTAATTAAAAGTAGTCATTGTGGCATATGATTTACTAAAGACTTTATGAAGCCAAAGTAATAATAAGGGGCAATGGAAGTGACTTCAAAAACTGTAGGGTTCCCGAAGAGTAAATAAGTATAGGAAATATATGAAATTGGCTCCAAAACATTCCGTTTCATCTTCATCACGACTAAAATAAAGAAGATCAAATACTATAACAATCATAATTTCTGTTATGCGAAGTTTTATAATTAGCACTGACCTTGAAAAATGGACGAAAGTTAATATATCGTGAGAAATTATCAACAATGATCAATTCCTAACTAGGTTACCATGTCCACTTTAGATATGAGAAATATAATAATTTCATTCATAAAGGATTTGGTCACGGGCAAAACATTGGGAGAAAACATAAACCTCCGTTCATAAATACAAAGTTCCATAAACCTTACAGAAACCAACAGGTTACCTTATCAATTGGTAAGCATCCTTGAAAAAAAAGTTCGTCAAACCCCTTTAAAAATAGGCCAGGAAAAAAAAACATTTTTTTGGAAAACTAATTTCCAGGGAGCCATGAAATTCTGATATGAATAAAATTTTGACATCTACATTGAACGTTGAAGTTGAAAAATAAGTCGAGCTAAAAATGAGAAACAAATACCTAACACCCAAGATGCTTTTCTACAAAGTTCCATTAAATTTAGCTTTAAATTGACAAATAACCTACAAAATTGGTCAAAGAAAAAAATAATCCCTTTGGCGCAGAGTTTAATTCTTAAAACGTAGAGACCTCTGCTATAGTATTTGTGATTCACAGGAAAAAGAATCATAAAATTTTGGCCCTTGAATTTACTTGGCATTTGAAAAAGATACGGAGAAAAATTCCATACATCCAAGCTATCTATTCAAAATAAACAAGAGGGGATGGTGATTATATGGAAGTAGTCCTCCTCCAAGAGGAAATTGATTGAAGTCTGCAGTGGCTGAGGCATAAAATTCCTCTAGATTTTTTTTCTAACTTTCCTTCTTTCTACACGTGTAAGTTTCTGAAGACATCAGTGACTATTAGTCATTTAAGAAAGAAGCCAGAGATAAAAAAGTAGATTTTCTTTTCTGTATATTTACTATCAACGGATTATGAAAACTGTCTTATTGACCATTATATAATAATGACTAGTAGTCGATTCAGATTAAACCAAACTTATGCTAACAAGACCCCTTGTCTAAAGGCAGTATAGTAAGGTGCTAAGTGACACAAATAGAGGTTCACTCAAATGAGAAGGCCATTCTTATTCCTTGAGAAGCCCGAAACCTTCAATGGCTGGAATACCAAGCAGCATTTCTTAATTTTCAGATTGCCTGACCCTTCCGGCCCACACAGACTCTTGAAACTATGCAGCCAGTAACCAAATACCAGTATTTTGTCTTGTGAGAACGGAAAACAGATAAAGTTGACAGTAAATGAAGCACTACCATTCCTGCTTTCATCAGATATTTTATAATGAGATTGCTGGTCCATGTAGGATTAAAAGTCAAGACCACAGTGTCAGGTATGCCTTGGTTAATACTCACCCAAGTATGACCAAACCCGAATTAACCTAACTTCACCGATTGATCAACTTCTCAGGCCACACACACGCACGCATACGGATACGCATACACGCACACACACACACACACATTATATATATATATATATATATATACATATATACATATATACATATATATATATATATATATATATGTGTGTGTGTGTGTGTGTGTATATATAAATGTATATACATACACAGATATATAAATATATGGTCGTGTCTATATATATATATATATATATATAATTATTATCAAATGCTAAGCTACAACCTTAGTTGGAAAAGCAGGATGCTATTAGCCAAGGGGCTCCAACAGGGAAAATAGCCCAGCGAGGAAAGGAAATAAGGAAAAATAAAATATTTTAAGAATAGTCACAACATTAAAAAGAATATTTCCTATATAAACTTTAAAAACTATAACAAAACAAGAGGAAGAGAAACTAGATACAGCAGTGTGCCCGAGTGTACCCTCAAGCAAGAGAACTCTAACCCAAGACAGTGGAATACCATGGTACAGAGGCTATGGCACTACCCAGGACTAGAGAACAATGGTTTGCTTTTGGAGTGTCCTTCTCCTAGAAGAGCTGCTTACCATAGCTGAAGAGTCTCTTCTACCCTTACCAAGAGGAAAGTAGCCACTGAAATTAGAGTGCAGTAGTTAACTCCTTGAGAGAAGAAGAATAGCTTGATTATCTCAGTATTGTCAGGTGTATGAGGACAGAGGAGAATCTGTAAAGAATAGGCCAGACTATTCGGTGTCTGTGTAGGCAAAAGGAAAGAACCGTAACCAGAGAGAAGGGTCCTATGTAGTACTGTCTGGCCAGTTAAAGGACCCCATCACTCTCTAGCGGTAGCATCTCAACGGGCGGTTGGTGCCCTGGCCAACCTACTATATGACCAAAATTTTAGAATCTTGGATCCTTTTGTATGAGTCATTAAAGATAATTGGTCCTATTACTTTATATTGGAATTATTTTGACCTGGGGAACTGAGTCATGACCAAGTTAAGAAAACCAAAACGTAAATAGGAAGATTTATATTGGAAACGGCATCTTCTAACAGCCACCTTTTAATACTTCGAAATAGTATGTTTCTACAGACATAAATTGTAAAGCTAATTACCATAATGCGACTTGTAAACTGTCCGTTGTAAATTCTGCCTTCAAAGACCACTTGCTGAGTCGCCCAAACCCTCACTAATCTAGCAATGAGAATGGTCAGTCGCACACGTATCCCAACTTATCCCCTGTCAGTCAGCGCCCTTTGCAATCCAAAATAGTTATAGAAACAAGATTGTTTCTCAACAATTCTCCGAAAGCCTTGCCGGGAGGTCTTTTCCCTTTCTTCCCCATCGAAATCTCCACTATCACCTTCTCACGACTTCCGCTCCAAGACTGTGAAAAGTTCAACGCCATCACCTCTGAATCTCCTTGTTAATTATCAAGGCAAAGGAAACACCTTTCAAAGGCAGCATTACAAGTGGTCTTTACACGTATCCTTACACACGTGAATGTAGATTACCATGAAAACAATTTTCTTTTATACAAGGACTAAGGAGACGAACATCTCTGGGGTCAAAAAAAAAAAAAAAAAAAAAAAAAAAAAAAAAAAAAACAGAAAAAGATGGGAGACAGTGAATATCTTGATCATACCACAGGATAAAATAAGAGGCAGAAAGAGAAATCCGATTTTGGCAATAGAGAGAGAAAAATAAGTCAACTTAGTCCTATCAGAGTATTTTTTCCACACAGCCTAAAGCAAAGATATAACAATGAGATGAAGAGATGGGAGAACGGCAAACGCTTTTATGAAACAAAGCTAAACACCAGTCTTACATACATACAAATACCAAGGCAATTCCCCCAATTTAGGGGGGTAGCCGACATCAAACAAATGAAATGGAGGTAAATAACAATAGTACTTCGAATTTTAAACCCACATATATAATACAAGAGGTGGAAGTAAACTCGTCTAAAGTTGTTCTTGCAAAAGGAAGAAAAGAATATTTGATGTTGATTAAATCTCGACACATAATCACATCCATGAAATGCCAGATACACTTACATGAAGATATAAACATTTCCGGATCAGATATCATTGATAATTGAAACAAATGTTGCCGTTAATCCAACACAGAGATTAAATACAAATATACAGTATATTCACATGCATGTGCACGCATACTTTGCTTAGTTAGATCCGAGTGCGTATGGACATGTAAGTTGTACGTATACATGAATACGATATTAGTTTTAGTCCCATCATGATCATGCCCTGGTCCCATTGCTTGTATGATCTCCATACAAGAGCACTCATGTCATACGGATTTTTAATACTACAGGATATGTCAGGCATTTACGTGTACGATCTTATTGCTATCGAGAAGAAAGACATTGTTTGAAAGTAATCCACAGGTAATAAACATCGCAGGCAACAAACGGACCGCAAATGAGAGAGAGAGAGAGAGAGAGAGAGAGAGAGAGAGAGAGAGAGAGAGACTGTGATTGCAAAGAACATGGTTGTCAATAATGCACGAAAAAATAATAAAACTCCAGACATTGTAGTTCCCTTGTCTCTTTCCGGGCTATTCAATCTCATATAAAGATAATGATCTATTCACGTACATACTTCGATGGTGCAACTGACCTTTCATATAAGACTGAAGTTTATCACAAAAGTCTATTTCCCTCTCTTTTGTAAATGGCATCACCGGAGAACTTGATTTCCGGATATGCATGACATATCTTTGCCATTAACTGGTGGGATGACGCATTGTCCCTCATGATATGGGTCAAGAACAGGGTACTTAAAAATATCAAGGGTAAACATGATGTTCTGTACTCTTAGTCTTGACATGAATGCTAGTTGCTAGCCTGGAGATTATAAGTGGGTTGGCTATAATAAAGTTTATCTGTACTTTCAACAGGCCACAACACTCAGATACAAGTGACAAAGTTTCACGACGAGAACCGAAAGTCAACATAAGACTCGGGTGAGGTCAAGAGGTTTCAAGAAGATACCCGGGGACATATGCAATGTTGGGAGATGGAGCGTGACCTCTGACACTAGTTGCTATCTGAACGAGAAAGACTGGTTGCCGAACATCTTAATAACTTAGAAAGGGTCACAAGCAAAGAATACGAAACGGAGAAAGAAAGAAATTCCACCCGTAATTTCCAGCGAGTTATGAGGGTAATAAAGCAAATGAAAAGGTCTATTTTTATATTACGAATTTTAAGTAAAATAATCAAATTAGGAATTATATGATACTACACAGCAACTCAGCGTATTTCCAAAAGATAATTGCATAGTAAAATCTCCTTAATCATCTCAGAAGGATTGGATTGATTCAATTCAGGTTGCTTGGTTCTGCGATGGTACCAGGGAGGCCAATCGGTGCCGGAGTGTAACTGAGGGAAAACCTTGCAGTCGCACGATGAAGTAAAAGTTAAGAAATGTTAGACCAGAGTCATATCTACATCGACTCTGGCCTGGACAGCAACCTGGAATTAACCGGAAAAGTTCGGGTGAACAGCAGAGGAAAGGCTCTACTCTATATACTGCTGATATATGATGAGTCTTCTAGACCCCTCTTTAGCTAAGCAAGGATCAGCTAGAGTAATCCAGTAAATGCTTATGAGCATCCCCAAATATTTATATATATATATATATATAATATATATACATATATATATATATATAAATATATATATATATACGCACACACAAGTCCACAGCTCACAAGAAGGTAAGGCTAAGAACACGAATGAAGACTATCGGGTTATTAAATTCAGCATCCATTGTTAGCTTCGGGTTAATCCTTAATAACAAAAGAAAGTCAACATTGCTGAAGAAATTCCCCATGAACCTTAAGGGAATACGGAAGACAGCCATTTTCATTGCACCGTTTAAGAAGACAAGCTCAATTTCTTTGTGTGTTAATTTCAACTTTTGGAATAATCTTTTTCAATAATCCAGCAGAAGATAAGTCAATGAGATAATTGTACTGTATCTGGAATGTAGTGGCAACAAGTTCGAATACTTTCAGTAACGGAGGTAAAAATTTGGATGAAACTTGTTATAAAAGTTAAGAAATACATAGCTTTTACGAGGTATCTACTAGTGTTACATAATTCACATAACCTATTTGTCTATTTATAAGGGCAGCAAGGGCGAATCTAATCTGTATTAGGTTTTAGAGGAATTTTAAAGCAAGTTAAAATAGTCCTCAGAAGAGGTTCTCTCTTTTGAATTAGTTCATTGAGGAAATAAAATTTACAAGAAACAAAATTTCTAGCA
>NC_090732.1:104299593-104329593 GCF_036898095.1 Palaemon carinicauda
CTTTTCGTGTTAAATTCTGTTGTGTACATTATTCGTTTGTAACCGAAAGGCAAAAAATGGTCTTTTAGTGCTACTCCGTGTGAACGTAATATCAACATAAAATAACAACGATGATCATAATGTAATCCACGGTCCTGGTATATATAGACCTTGATGTAATCATTCGTTATATTTCACGATGACAACGAATACATGCACACACCAGTAATTTTAGTTATTGATTTTTTTTTTTCAAAATTCTAAAAATTTTCTTAGTAGATTAGATATGATTTGAAATATCGGTGTTTCAAAATCTACTCATCAATCACAAAGGAGGAAGCCTTCAATCATAATGTGCTTACAAACATGGACAACCTACTAAAGTTATGAGAAATTGTAACAGGCAAAATTCACCTTGTAGTACTTATATTCCTCGTATCTATACCAATAAAAAACAAACTACAACAATATGCATAAACATTTAAAGTATAAAGCCTGAAAAAAGATTCCAGTACACATAAAACCTCCGAAGAAAGGATTGTAAAGAACAAGAAAAATGGTGAAACTACAAACAAGAGTTTTCCGCAGAGAGAAAAAGCACTGAGAAAAAAACAGAAATATTGGACGGGCGAGGGATGACAGTACAATTAAAACTCAGATTGGCGAAACGGTGTTAAAACAAAAAATGAGACATACAAATAACTCATCCATGTAGAAAAAGCAATCTGATTGAAAAGGACAAGAGTAAAATCCTATTTAAACTTGAACAGACGGAATATAAAAGAACAACAGGAAATGAGCAATGTAAAATACTGAATAAACAGCAGAGCCCCTAAGCGAAAATTCAACTTTCTCTCACCAGATGACGTCACATGTCACATGCTGAAGATTTCCTGACCATACTGTGTTGTGACTGTTCCCAGCAATCAAGTTCTCTTAATATTGTTCTCTCTTTTCATCATGGAATCAAAATATTAAAGAATCAATTGTACATTGATTTCAAAATATAAATATCTTCGCCGATTTTAAATCTGGCCGTAGAATAAAAATAATGACAAACTGACGTCTGCTCTAGAGCCAGTCTCGGGAGGATACGATTCACCGTTGAAATATAAGTAATAATAATAATAATAATAATAATAATAATAATAAGATGATGATGATGATGATGATGATGATTATGGTTATCGCAGTCCCCTAAAAGTACGATTTTCTCATCCTTGAAATGGTTAAAGAACGCAACCAAACTTCTTAATCTGGGTAAATTGAATGTAAAGGTTAATTCTATAACAAATGGAATATATTATTTTGCATCTCTTAAGGAGGATTCATTTATCACCTTCAAAAGCTGCTTGGTGGCCACTTACAATGTACTGATGAGTATTCGGGTCAACAGCCTTTACTCCTGGTGACTATGGCTTTTCAGCATGATACCTGTTATGCCATTTCTCTATCTAATTTTGATCAACGTTCAACTTAAAATAATCTACAATATATAATTCCATACTAAATGTACATGCAAGCACGAGATCGAAACTTATTTGCAAAAATATACATCGAGTACAAAATTCATCTTCAATTTTGACTCTCAACATACGACCAGGTGACGTCACTCAGAAATTGGAATAGAAAAATTAATGGAAAACATTGGCGGATCATTAGGCTTGGGAAACAGAAGTAATATTAAATGGTGGATCTTGATTAATTTATCTAAACCGTAGGCATTCAATTTATGGGGGAGATTTAACTGTTCCAAGTATACTCCTAATGAAGTGGCACTTGGGAGCCAGTCAGCCATAGCGTCATGCACCAGTAACCCCATTATCATTACTGATTCAATATTTATCATTTCTTGGTTAACAATTTCCAGGTCATCTTGCAATAGCGTAACAGGACATGGAATGCAAATATGCACGTATTGCAATCGATGTCTCACACTTGATGCTGAAGTTGCATTATATATAGAAATACTCTCACTAATTACTCTCCCGAATACATTTTATGCTACTTAATTTTGATCAAATTTACGTAATTTGTCTTTCATTTTGTTCCATAACCCCCCCCCACACTCTCTCTCTCCAAAAACACGACGCACACACACATACAAAAAACATTAAATGGAAAAAACGATGCCGATTGCAATATCAGGCATATCTTACTGTTTTGCTTGGTTTGTAAATACAGCATTCCCCGTGACACGAAACACATTAGGACATTTCTATGTTAAGTTTCAAAAGTTATTATAGAAGACGACTAGTAATGGCAAATTAAACTCTTAACACTCACACACACGCACACACACGCACACACACATACACACACACACACACACGCACACACACACGCACACACACACACACATATATATATATATATATATGTATATATATATATATATATATATATTTGAAGCAAAAAAATAACAAATATATAACCATCATACTCGAACACGTTACTCAGTATATAAATCCGAGAGAGAGAGAGAGAGAGAGAGAGAGAGAGAGAGAGAGAGAGAGAGATGCACAAGACAAGTCGTCATGTAAAAAGGCACACAACAGAGCGTATCGATCAGGCCCTACCGGTTGGAGATGTTTGTTTACGATAACAAACTGCAACCTTAGCTACCTCGGCCAACGCAATCAGCATGACATGAGTTTTATTCTTTTATTTTTTTTCTTTAATTCTTCCATCACGCATTAGAGTTACGTATGACGTCATCGTAATTCTAAATTTTCACACCTTGCTATTCTATTGTGTGTGTATATAAGTGTGTGTGTATGTATATATATATATATATATATGTGTGTGTGTGTGTGTGTGTGTGTGTTTGTGAGTGTGTGGAAGATCATGTCTACGGCGTTTGTCCTGCAGTGGACTAGTTACGGCTATATATATATATATATATATATACATATATATATATATATATATACATATATATATATATATATATATACATATATATATATATATATATATACATATACATATATATATATATATATATATACATATATATCTCCTGTTTTGCATGATAACTTTCAATATTGTTAGATTCAAGGGCGTGAATCCATATCGAAATAACCAAGGCCACCGACTTTCGTAATATGGTAAAATTATGGATAGTACCTTTTGCCCCACATATGAAATGACGACATTAAAAAAAAGGTACGTGAATATACAGCAGATGGAAGTCAACCACATAACCTACAAAATACAATGACCAATGATATTTTAAAGATTTTTTCTTATGATACATTGGCGTCCTTGCAGCAAAAAAAAAAATTAAAAAAAAATAAAATAAAATAAAATAAAATAAAAAGTAAGTATGTAAGTTTCCAACGGCAGAAAATTGATGGCTTCCCGTTTTGCCTCATATTGACAATTAATTCCAAATGAAATTTGTGGGTTTCCTTGGTGTTTATTTCATATTTTGGGTCCAGTAACTGCGCTAAAGAAGAAATCTTTTTACATAATTCAACAAGTATAACTTTTTCGTATTCATTTAATCTTACATTCTTATAAAATATGCATGAATTAGCTGTATGTTAGTTACAAAATCATAGCGCCTCTAATAAGCTAAGTGCTTCAGACACTTGGGCTGCTACAAAAGCAGTAGAAAACCCTTTTAGCTCTTACATGACTGTTCTATTTTTATGAGGTATTCAACAGCAAAAGTCAAATAAACCCATATTAAAGACAATTCTAACTTTCGGCCAGGATAATTATCACTGGCCACACTGATACCTCAGATATAACACATGTTAGCAGTATAAATGGGGCTGAAAAGACCGTCGAGGGACTGATACCTTACATACCTGTACCCATACGATTATCAGTATAAGAATTTGCCATTTCGAGAACTGGTTAAAAAAAAATCATAATTTTCAGTAATTAAAATGCCTGCGAATGAATTAGTATTCAAATCACATTAGGAAGACATCGCTGACAGAAAATCCCTTAATGAGAGTAAAAGAAACAGTAGAGGAATCTAGTTTTCATTTTTTCAATTCCGAGAACAGAGTCTGGGAATGTTTACAACTACATTTTTTCCCCGCAGCGTCATATCAAACTATTTCTTAATTAAAAATATCGTCCCTGGATATGGAATTTAACAAATTAACACATCATTTCAAAATACCTTTGAAAAATATTAGACTGGCCCTATGCTACACTAAATTTAGGTCTAAAACAGGTGGGCCTGATAATGAAATACTGTGGTATGAAAACAATACCACATAATGGAGTTTGATTACAGAATTTTGAAATGCCTTGTCAGTGAAAAGGTTTCACATGTGCTAAAACACGAGAGTTTAAACACTTCTGGCATCCATACTCCTTCGTAATTCGCTTTTAAGCCATAGTGTGGCCTCAATAACCTGCATGGTCTATCACTATAATCATTATTTATGGTGGGAAATGGTTTCGTATGGATCAAGCTGTAATGCGACCTATTAGTGAAAAGTGCTATAAAGCATCAGAAAATACAATGTATATATATATATATATTATATATATATATATATATATATATATATATATATATATATATATATATATATGTATATACACACACATTTATATATATATATATATATATATATATATATATATATATAAAATCATTAGATGTGAGTGATCAATGGCAAAATCGATAAGATACAGTGTAAAAATATCGGTATTTTATGATAAACATTTAACGCCATAAAAGATAGAGCACTACGCAGTCACATAAAGAACCAAGCAAACTTAATGAGCTATCGCCACCAGAATCTGAGAGAAGTGCCGCAAATTTTCCACTCTTTATTTGATACTAAATTGGCAAGGGCCAGCATCCATTACACCTCGAGCTGTGTAGCAAGAGAAAACGTAAGCATTCTTCTCCAACGGACGCGGAATGTCTAATGAAGCAACGGAACATTTCTAGTGGTGTGAACCTCGCTTTAGAAAGGTACGGTACGACACAAAAAGGTTGGGGTATCAAGTCCATTAACAGGTACACACGGGTATAAATATTACTCCAGGCTATGGATTCCATGACTTCGAACTGAACTATAACATAATCTTATAATATACCCATGTTGCTTTCTGAGTAGACTTGAGGAACTTTTAAGTCAAGTTCATTTCACAAGACATGTAAATATGAAAGTCTTTTGACATTTTGTAAACGAAGACATTTCATAAAAAGTTCTATTGTAAGGTAATACTAATATAGTTTCGCATATAGTGTATAGTACTGCAAACCTCACAAGAGTTATACATTTTATATGGACAATAATTTACTCATGAATGCGTAAGCACTATGGTTAACCTTAGATTTAGTTTCCACGTGGGAACAAGTTACACCATATTGTACAGCCAGTCGAAACTAAACCATATAGAAGTCGATACGAAAATCACGAATACAACCTTGATCTTGACAGCTTGAAGATTTATAGAACTACAACATTCATGAAAGGTGAAGGCTCCATTGCTGATACAGTAGCTCGTCCTTAACTACAAGTCGATGACCTTAGAGTCTGACTTCAACATTTTGATCCTTATTCTAATCAAAATTGGATAACAAAAAAGTGAGGCCGACAAACAACTACAATTGTAACTTATGCTTGAAATGATAAATAAGGTTCTTACACACTTTTGTTTTTGGTCTATTTATTGCAAAAGCACCATCTGCAAAACAAGTGACATTTTTGTAAAGATAAGACGAAGTAAAAATTATCTAAGAAAACCTTATCGCAGAGAAAGTAAACAATATATGGATGGATGGTGCCAGGAAGTCACTCAACTCCACTGGTGCCACCAGGAGAAATAAAAAAACACATTTATACCGAGTAAAGAGAAAACAAAATCAAAGCTAAATGACTGCAAAACTAAAATAAAAATAAACACATTCAGAATAGTTATCCTGAGAAATGAGACAAGGGCATCAAGCTGATAAGTCAAATTGGCAGAATAAATTATGAGGAGATGCAAGAAAATCGTACGGCCACCGAGATCTGAGAAAATGCCAGAAACCTGCCCAAAGAGGTCATTTATCAAAGCACATTTGGAAAGCTGCGACCTGACATAAACAAGCCAATGCTGCCTTCTGACTTTTAATGAAATGAACCTTATAACTTGCACAGCCAATCTGATCATTGACTTGAAGTATCAAATCAGAGTTCTAGTCAAACCTTCCTTTTGACTTGGAATACCAACGCTGTATCTTATCTTGAAAAGAAAAATCTGCCTTTTCACTGGACTGATTCGAAGGCATAAACTGAAGGTGATCATTAGCAATAACCATTCTGAAAATAATCAGATTAATGCACTATCCATTTTCATATAAAAACATATGCATTCACTTCTCAAATCATTTCTTTGTATAAAAAAAACTACATGCATGAACTGTAACGCTAAAGATGATCCCTCAATTACTAATGTATACACTATGCAATTCTCAGGCCACTGTTAACCATTTTAGATTTGCAAAAACTTTTTCTATCATAAACAAATGTCCGTAATCTTCCAAAATGTTACGATTTTGTTTTGATCCGTTCATCAATTTCGCGCACCAGTCAACTCACGGCAATAGAAAAAAAAAATTGAGGTAATAGACATATCTCTTTAAATCGCCGGCATTAACGCTAGACTTCAGATAAACGTTAATTAAGAAATTTAAGCGAAATTTTTCGGTAAAAAATCCCCTATTCTTGCAATTTTTATATAAAGAATATAACTATGCTGACGTACGGTTTGTAGACGAATGTTCAATAACGTTATATTTCTGGACACGTCCAATGGTGTTGCATATACTCTGACGACGACGAAACATGATTAGTAAGAAACTAAGGTCTACTGACCATGACAAAAACAAAGCAGAAACGAACAGGATTAAGAAAACGGACAACAGCTACAATACTAAAAAGAAAATCTAATAACTTGGAAAATATGAAATACCTGAAAAAAAAAATGATTGGTGGGTGCATACTTCAGCCACCCTCTAAAGAAAACAGTCCTGTATCTTCATCAAGTTCCATCTGAGAAATAAATCAAATGGTTTTAGGCTCATAGTTCGCCCCTTAGAACAGTTTACAGCACTCTATCAGTGATACTTTTCGATGTCTTAAGCGCAGACCGAGACAAAGACACTTATATAAACTCCTTTCATGATTAGTGGTATCTAGGATTTTCACATGAAAGTTATGGAGGCCAGGTACTGGAAATTTAAGAATGAACTTTACTTTTTACTTTTATTTTACTTTAAGGGCTGCTTATCTGATCATGTACAGCAGGGGAACTCTACACCACAGGACCTCCACGGTTGTTTTGTGGTGTTTATTTGGGAGCATTTAACATTTCACAATACGTATTGTTCGCTTACTGTTTTATCATCACTGTTAAAACACTCTCAGAATAAGAGTCTTCAGTTTCCTCTTGAAAGCCTTAATATCTGCAATTATTCGGATATATCGTGGGAGCCTATTGTATAGTCTCGGGGTCACATATTCAAAGGTTCTAGAGCCTACAGTATACACATATCTAGGTTTGCCCTCGAAATTAATGTTAAACTGAGCTGGTCTCGAGTCGGCAAAATCGCTTGCTTTAAATAGGAAGTCTGTGTATGATCAGTCTTGATTTGTTTAGGACTTAAACAGCAAACGCAAAATGTGTTTTCGTTACATGCATGACAACCTTGATTTACTGGTACAGCACGCACGACCTCCAAACCACAAGGTTTAGGATAGACCTTTTTTGGGGAAGTAAATGAGATGACACACTGCCCATTCTACTACTACACAATCAACAGAAAATCTGCCATCCAAAATCCGATGTATCCTGTACTCAATACAGGGCAACATTATACAGGGGCCCACCAAGAGCAAGCACCTATGCAACTTTATTTTCTTCTGGTGTTATATGTGAAAACTATGGGTGGTTTACTTCAGTTGTAATGGTACTGTAATAAATTGTACGAACAGAGAGGGTGGAATATGCGGGGGTGAGAGAGAGAGAGAGAGAGAGAGAGAGAGAGAGAGAGAGAGAGAGAGAGAGAGAGAAAAAAAAATCAAATACAGTCATTCACCAAGAAAATGGGAAGCCCTCGATTCTCCCGGGGTTAGCATGCAATAATTTTTATAAAAATCATAGCTTATCTCGTTGTTTAGATTTTCTTGAAGTCTAATAACAATTGTTGACCATTGGCCACGTTGAGAGAGAGAGAGAGAGAGAGAGAGAGAGAGAGAGAGAGAGATTTATGATTTTGGGAAATATAGCCCGGCGCTGGGGTCTAAGAGGCTATTCAATGCCCTGCGGTTAAAATGTAAAGGAAAAGTTAGTAGTAGTTGGACAGCAAGAAGAAAGAAAGGAAGAGGGAATAGAGATAAAGTAAAATACAAAGGAAGTCCAGCTAGAGGCAGAAGGGAAGGAATGCGACAAAGACACTTCAATAATGACTATAGCTGCACTAACAGCAGAGAGAGAGAGAGAGAGAGAGAGAGAGAGAGAGAGAGAGAGAGAGAGAGAGAATTCAAAGGAATTTCAGGGGTACTCGTAAATCTTGTGGCAGAAACATACACATGCCTTCGTAAACACACACACAGCCGCACTTTCTTCCCTTGGGTTAATTCAGAACAAGGTTACCTGGGTCTGGGGCAGCAGCATCCAATCAGCCTTCTACTCCTACGCCAACCTCACCTCACCTCGCACACATACACACTGACCATCTACTGTACACTGAACTACAGACTACACATGCTGAGCTCTGAAGTATGCAGAGTCAAACCAGCAGGTTGACGCTGGTGCTAGGAAGGGTTGACAATGTAACGACGCATGCGCATGACAATTCAATCATGGAATTTCTCTTTTTAATATCGTATATAATCGATTAATTAACAATTAAACTTGGTCTTATTTCACTCGCATTACTCATAAAAGGAAAAGCCAGATGTCTTTTATCATGTCATAAATATTTCTCTCTCTCTCAAGACAATGAAGGCCACCACATAAACTACTTGTGAAGTCTTTTTAACCTTTTCTCTTGAACCGTCTTTCCTGGGGGCCAACCAAAGGCTAGCAAGACTCTCAGTCATTACGGGTCCCTATAACCTTTACCCGGTTATTGTATAACCTTGCCCTTCCTTTCAGATTGCGTTATATACTATTTTTACTTAAGTAAACAATCTTAACTTTCTTAAATGAATACCAGCACTGTATAATGACTTCTGAATGAGAGAGAGAGAGAGAGAGAGAGAGAGAGAGAGAGAGAGAGAGAGAGAGAGAGAGAGAGAGAGAGAGAGAAATTATGTAAGCTACAATACATGGTGTACTCACAATAAATTGCTAGCCTTCTATCTTCATCTATTCTATCTTCCTGTAGCCCTCCCTTAATACTTCCTTCTACTCTCCCACCGACATCCATCACTTAGCCCAGTTCTTCTCCCCGTTCTCATCACTGACTTTTGCAATTCTTACTTGAAATTCCTCTCCAACTCGGGGCCCCTTCCCTACCCCGACCACATGGTGTTAGTCTCCTGGCATGGGCCCACTTTCATTTACTTTTACTCTCATTTGCAGCAGCAGCACCAACAGCCTCGGCAACTTCGAAAACTGGCAGATGGGAACATCCTCTTCATGCCCCTTTCCTGTGAACACCCGCACATCACGTTTTGAGAGGCATCCACGGTATTGCAAAGAGCGCTTTCAGATTTATATACCGACGCCTACACACACGTACACATGCATAAAGGGAAGGGAAGATTCCGGGGAGGGGTAGGTAGGAGAGCACAGGCGATTCGTATCAGCAGCGGGTACAACAGTTTCTCAAGGTCTTGTTAAAACCTGCAAAACGAGCTAACATGAAGTGGTCCAGAGATAATACTTGGTGAATTTTAAAATCCTTCTGGATTGGTTGAATATGAGCGGGTACTCATTTAATATAATTATAAACTTCCTCGAACTTTCATGCGAACAAAATCTCGATACACTTAAATTCTTGAGCAGCGGTACATTGGTACTACACACCAAATCATTCCCAATACCCATTGCAGCCCGATACCTGCAGCTATGTAGGCTTACTAGTTACGCTTGACCTGTTTTATTTTAATTGTATACCACCTGAAGGGGTATGAAGGAGTTTGAAGGGGAGCAGGTATATATTATACTTTGTTATAAAATCCCCAAAAGGTAGACTACATGTCTGAGTGATTCTTGGAATATAAAATGCTGCCTAATGAATTGTGAAAAGAGAATTTTTTTCGGCCAATTCACTATCAAATGTCCTTGATTCCTCTAATTAATTTGTTGAATAATACTTACTTATATAAAATAAGAGGGTAATCTCAAATAAAACAAAAAAATCTGCGACCTTTTCATACTTCAACTCTGAAATCAATGCTTCCAATATATATATATATATATATATATATATATATATATATTACTAGCTAAGTTCTAACCCTAGTTGGAAAAGTAAGATGCTATAAATCCAAGGGTTTCAACATGGAAAAATAGCCCAGTGAGGAAAGGAAATAAGGAAATAAGTAAAAGATATAAAAAGTAATGAACAATTAAAATATCATAAAAAACATTAAAAAAAATATTTCATATTTAAACTATAAAAAGACTTGTCAGCTTGTTCAACATAAAAAAATTTGCTGCAAGGAAGGATCCTGGCAAATGAAAATCTCCCCTTGGTTCATCTGCTTATGGAACTTGGAGACCACTGCATGGTGCCTCTTCAGGACCCAGTTTTCCCACTAGTTTGCAGCTTGGTGTGTCAAGAACTCAACGGTTCTGGCTTCCATCAGGACGATGTTCATGTGAGCCTTCCTTTTTGTCTAGAGTCAGACAAGTCTTCTGTGTCGGCCAAAAGCCCGACTGTGCCAGACCAGTGGTCAAGCCAGGAGGCAGACTGAAGTGTGGCAATTGCCATGATCTCCGTGACCGTTGCCTACTCTGACGAGAAAATAATAAACTGTGGCCAGCAGGACTACAGTGATACCTGGGGTTAGTGCAGCCACTGAAGGAGAAGGAGAAGCCTGCACGCAGTACTGTAGTACATTACATTACTTTCCTTGACACGAAAAAACTGACAGGATCATCCTGGAGGATCTCTTTGCCCATAAAGAATCCTTTCATGTAGAAACCTATGCATTGACCTTGCCTAGCACTTTCGAGGCCAGGATTGACCAGAGAAGCTTTAAACGGGGTCTGGTGCCCCAAGGTGCACGGCACAGTCAATCAATGGCTGCTTTCCTTCCATTAGGAGGAGAGCAAGGGCCCCTCTGATGCCATTAACCCTATGATTGCTAGCTAAGACCTATAAAAAGGTAGACTCTGACCAGCGCTGTGGAGTTGGTACCAAAACATTTCGACTCTTACTCCGATTCATCTCTTTTTGGTACCTATGGCTCTGACTCCGACTACTTTATACAATATTTACTCCCAAGCAATTATTCCCTGTTAATTGCTAGAACACAAACAAATTTTTTTACTAGATGTTAGTATACTATCGATATGTCTGTCGCTAAATAACTGCCTTTTCTTAATTATTGTACATTGTATAGTCCTAATAAAATGAAACTGATGATGACATAGATGTAGGAAATATAAACCTCCCAGCTCCATATCAGTGGACATTTTCAAAATTCAATATTAAATGAAAACTGAAACTTCAAATCTTTTTTAGTGGTATGAAATCACTAAATAACTGAATAAATAAAATCACACACATGAAAAAAATGAAAATGATAATATTCCAGTCAGAATCGGAGTCAGGACAATTTCAACGACTCCGACTTCTCTAACTATTGCTTTGACTCCGCGACTCTGACTCCAACTCCGACTCCCTGTGTCCTGGGCCTTAGGTCCGGCCAGTAGAGGAAAAGTGACAATAGAGTCATCAGAATAGTCATATCCGTCATCATCTCTCTCCGATAATATACTGTACCTGCCCCATCTTGGAAGTGGCCAAAAGTAAGATAGTCTCTCAGTCCTCTCTCCTGAGAGGGGAATGAGATCGAGACGGGCTGGAAACGGCACTCTGTCTAGGATCCCCCGTGCTAGCAATCTGGGTTTCCCGGAGAGCTCAAGGGTCTGCTGGGATTCTGGACCTATTCTTAGGAATTCTCGAGGTCTTTTCATTCCCTGAGGTATGCGACCTCAAAGAAAGGGGAGAAGTGGCTAGGTGGTTCTCTCCTCTCCATTGCATCCTCAGTGCGGTCCAACACTAGCCAGGAACTATCCCGATCCGGAGTATGATGTCAGGCTACTTCCCCCCTTCTCTGACTACGAGGAGAGGGAGAGCGTGAGGTGGAGTCAAACTCCATAGGTGGCAGTAAGTAGTTGTCCACCAAGATTACCTCCCTGGGTGACTGAGAACCCTGATGAAACCGAGGGTGATGGTCACCTCGGGGAAGGGTCTCTTGCTGCCTTAGGTTGCGCCTCCGATAGCCGTATGGGTTTATCAGCACAATGACTAAGTCCTGGAACTAAGGGATAGCATGTTGGGGAGTGTGTGCAGAGAGCGTTGGGGAGTGCATGCATTAGTTCTCTGTGGGGGAAGATCCCTTACACTAGGAGGAGCTTCCTGACGACTGTCACCAGACAAGGGCGTCTTAGGTGTAAGTCTAAGATCCTGTGTCCCTTTTAGAGGTAGCCTGCACACTGGCTGACCTCCTTGTTAGTGTACAATTTATGGGAGAGCATATGGGTGATGCGCAAGAGGGCGTGTTGGTGAGCCGCGTCTGGGTGAGGTGCATCTGGGTGCTCCTCTTTCTGTGATGGCAATAGCAACTCAGCGAGCCCTTTAAGCTGCACACTTACCATCTGTCTTGAGATTGCTCCGAAAAGCTAGGGAGCTCAGGAAAAAGCACAAGTCGTTGCTTGCTATACTGCACAAGGAGATGCTCTTGAGGTGCCTGTCATGTGCATGTGTGCGCAATTGCTGGGAAGCGAGCTCATGCTTAGGTAAAGGCGAGAAGGGCTGTCTACTGGCATGTTGGGAAACATGCTCACCAACTCAGGGTCTTTTGTATAAGCACATTTCCCTAAGAAATGGCGCTTCCCTGGAAGTTTGCCCTTAAGTTGCAGAGATTGCTCCGAAAAGCTAGGGCACTCCTGCAAAAGCACTCATCGTTGCTTACTTCGGAGGCATGCGCCCAGCGAGGAGGAACTCCCTCCTATGGGCTCTCAAAGGAAAAGAGCCGATGACATCTCTGGCAGGAGCAGCAACACTCTCCCCCAGTGCCCTTGAAGCGAGCACCTCCACAGACCACTCCTTTGAAGGATAACCTTGCAGTCTCAAGGATGGTCATAACGCACGCAAGGTTTCATCATTCTGTAAAAGAAACTCCACAAGGGGTGGGGGCCCTCACATTTCTCTAGGGGAAACGGGAAGGTCTCCTTACCCGAAAGTTTTCCCTAAAGTTGCAGGGCCACCACTCTTACTCGAACAGCTTCCATAGGAGACTGATAAGGAAGGGTCGGGTTGGAGGCCAGTGTACTGGGAGTCAGAGAGAGAAGGCGGGATTTCTCCAACTTTGAGGATGACCCCGAAGGCGAAGAATCCCTTTTTTGACTCTTCTGCCTCCTCCTGCCATATACTACCTATTGGGAGGGTGACCACTTCCAACACTGGGTAAAAGGAAAGGACTGACTATAGGAGTGTCCTTTGCAGGCACAGAACAATAGGTGAGGATCTGTCACCTTAGCACTCATAAATGTGCCGCAATCATTATCCGGCACACACAGACATTTTCACATCTCCGCAGGCATCTCCACTGAAGACATGAAGTCACTACCAGGCTAGAATAGAAAGAAAAAATTAGAAAAGTTTTCCAAAATATTCCAGCCAGCAAGAACGTCTGTTCACACTGAGCAAGCAGGGGTATGGGACTTAGCCATTCCCAATCAGAAACGGCTGTTATGTTATCAAAGTGACTACTCAGTGAGCAATCAGGGGGATGGGACTTAGCCACACCCAATCAGTAAATACCGACTACTTGTTTACACATCGCTATAAAATCTTAACCGACGTGTTTTCTATTGTCACTGTTATCTTTCTTATGTAAAGGATGCAGGTTTGTATTTGTACTAGAACAAATGGAAATAAGAAATTATAGTATCATAATTTCTCAAGATTGTTCAAAATGACCAACAAAGACATTTTTTTTCAAAATATATCAGTCGATACTATCAGCAGTACACTTACGACGACAAAGTTGAAAGCGAAGAAAAAAGAAAAAATATAAATGTAGCCATGACAGTTATCTATAATGTATTAAATATTTACCTACCATTTCAACTCATGATTACAATGATATAAGGAAAGTGTTTTCAAATATACTTTTAGCTAGTTGTTAGGTAAATATACAAACTAATGTAGGAGTAGTAACAATTGCCTCTGAATTTTCTAACCACACCAACAGCTTATTAATGGTTTGATATAGAAAATACATAAATTTAATAGCAAAAACCCTCTGTTGACAAAAAAGCTTTACCTTTATAACTCAGTCGTTTCCAATCTGCCTTTGATTGCACAACTCCTCTCTTGGCCCGTCACTCCGGGGTCACCAATGTGACGGGCCGAGAGAGGAGTTGTGCAATCAAAGGCAGATTGGAAACGCTTCCACTAAAATCATGATCTTTAAGAGCATTAGTGCACTACAGTACAGTGCTTCACTTTAACTGGAATAACTACCATGCACAGTCTAGAAGACATTTTCTTGAGAAAAGGGTGATAATGGCATATAATCAAGTTGAAGATGTCAGACAGCAGTGTTGGAAGAGACCAAGAAAAAAGGAAGAGTAAGCTAATCAGACTAAAAACAATTCAATCATAATTGAATACCTGGATTCAGCAAAAGAACCCTTGGTACTAAATTAAGTTTGATGTGCAAAGCACTATTTAGAAGTGACCACTTGCAGGAATTACTTTGTAAATATACTATGATGATTTCTATTAGATTTGTAGAAATTCAGATATCAATTACCATTGAAAGATTGGTTAGAGGAATGACATTTTGATATCATTTATATAACAAACCAAGAATAAGTATGTGAAAAAGTATGGTGCTCTGAGAGGTAGACAAGAGAAATGACAACTCAAACACTGAAACTAACAAGGAATATTCCAGTAATTTCAAAATCCTTTCACTAAATACAAAAGCACAACATTGATCCATACCACAAAAAGATATATCAATAATGAATCATTAGTTTCTAATACCTGTAGTTTCAGTAGCAGAAGTTCCATTAATTTACTAAACCACTGGTTCAGTCTAAGGAGATTTGCAAATAATGAGTTCATAAAGTGTAAGAATCAAATAAAAAAAAAAATTCAACTGCAAGGATGAAATTTAAAATTGTATGAGACATTGCAAGGACATACAACCAATAAACACTGAAATACAGAAATTCTGAAAAGAAAATACTCCTTATAAAGGTTCTTGGGTTATAAAGAATACATGTTCCCATGATATACTGTAACTCGAGTTTCGATGCAAGTTGGAACGGACCTAAATATACAACTATATGTAAACACCGAAGTCACGCACCTATGCTAATGCAGTAATGAAGTAAAATCATAATCTAGGACATAAAAACACACTTTATGACACTGAAAACACCAGAACTAAAAAACGAGAGAAAATAAATATGGAATCATAAAATGAAACTAATAAAATAAATACAGTAATACTATTCCTTTATGAGTAATGTATTGTATTCGCAAAATGCTATAAATCAAAACCCTTGTAACTCCAAGACACACTGTACATACTTTGATTTAGTGAGTACAGTACACACAAAAAAATTTAACACCAAGCAACTGAAGGAATTGGTGATTTTAACTTTAAGACAAGTAAATACAATAATACCATATATTGCCTGGAGAATGCAGATTATTCATGGTGATTTTCCTTAAATTTCCCCTGACAACCACATTGATAAATATAATAACGGCCATAGCAACAATTCATTCTATGCAGTTTTCTAAATATTCACATTTAGGGCCAATTTTCAGAAAAACCATTAACCTAGAGGCATACCTCAATATCACAGTTTTGAACATTCAAAGTATATAGCTTATTAGTAATTATTCAAAATAAAGAATTTGCGGCAAATAAAAACATACAACACAAAGTAACGTAAAAAAATAAGCGAGCATAGGAAGTGAAGGCTTTTTAAATCAAATACAAGTTTTAAAAAAAAAATTAAAACAATAGAATAAAAACTGACAGTAGTAAAAGTTATCTACAACAGTGAAATATTATCCATACCTCACTGTATTTGTCAGTGGATAAAAATCTAGAATTTTTATCAACAAATATTACACTAATCTGTATTCTGACCAAGAACTTGTAAAAAACAAACAAACCCACTCAAATCCCTCATATCCTTCTCAAATACTCTAGATATTCTGAAATCCAATATGAGAATGAAGTGTCTTACCCAAAACTACATTACCACACAAGGTTCTTAACAATAACTTGTTGTTCACTTCAGAAAAGATCCTGACAAAACTTGAGAAGCATGTCTCAGTGACAAAAAAGGGTTGTCTCCGAGTCTACTAGGTTCAGCCAGTTATCCAGATACCTGAGAAGACAGATGCCAATCCTGTGAGCCCGAAATAACACTAGGGAGAACACTCTGGTGAATACCTGAAGAGCTGTCGCCAGACCGAAGCATAGAACCTTGAACTGGTATGACTTTTCCTCGTGTATGAATCTTAGATACTTCCTTGAAGTGGAAGGACTGGGATCTGGAAGTACCGTATGTTTCCTTCAGATCCAGTGT
Source organism: Palaemon carinicauda (assembly GCF_036898095.1). NCBI lineage: Eukaryota > Metazoa > Arthropoda > Malacostraca > Decapoda > Palaemonidae > Palaemon > Palaemon carinicauda. The sequence continues at coordinate 104,316,349 of NC_090732.1, forward strand.
GCACATGAAGTCCCTTGGACGAACCATTTGAATGACCGTATCTGCCGTCCTCATTCTGAACCGAGTCTGTAGTACAAACTTGTTCAGAGGAGAGAGATCAATGAATGGTCTCCAGCCTCCAGTCGAGTTTTTCACCAGAAAAATTCCACAACTTCTTAGAGAGCGCCCTTCAGCAGCATCATCTGGACTTCGACCCTGAGGGCCTCCTCCTTTGTGGATCCCTTCACATAGAAGCTTAGAGGCACTGGATCCCAATTCAAACATCATAGTCCTATGGAGGAGAAAATCGTTCGACGATTTCCACCAACGCTCAGCCGCCCTCTCTATCTCTTCTCTTAGAGTATGGCATTTGCCCACAGGTTGACAACGTGGTGCAATAGAAACGCAAGAGTTAGGGTACCTAACAACAGGAAAGACTCCAAAATCTTCCTGGCCAACTCCTTTAAATGATTGTGGGAGTGGACCATGAAGCCCAAGGATCCCAGCCATAGATCGAGAACAAGATGTTTACAAACGTCAGCGTCTGCCTTGCGAGCGTGAACGTTGTTCTCGTGAACGGTACCCTCGCGAGCGTGAACGCTGCCGTCATGATCTAGATCGCAGAGACCTAGAACGCAAGTGTCTGGACTTGGGTCTAGACTCTGCTCGTGATAGTGCAGAACGCGATGACGAGACTTCTCCTCATGAAGAGGAACACCTCTGAGGAGAGCATTAAGACCAGGGGTCTCGTGTGTGCGAAGCTTTAGAGCGTGAACTCCTTCTAGATGAAAAGCGTTTGGATCATGATGACCCACGATCCGTAAGATCTTCCGATCGTCGCGAACGGCAATCAGGGGAAGAGTGTCAAGAAGGGCAAGGCAATGGCGATGCTCGTCCTGTAGCGCTGCTGGTTGTAGGAGCGTTGGTCGCTGGAAGATCAACACCTGCAACCTGCGGGTTCCTGTGTGGAGAAATAATGGGTTGAGGGTTACAGGACGACGAGGTCCCAGGATTGCGAGAGGGTTTGTCGTCAGCAGGAAGCTGTTGGAGAGGCGAATGCGAGCGGTCACCTCGTCCGCACTTGGAAGGGCCAGGAGAGGGCGAAAGATGGACTTCGCAAAGTTCCAGAACGTAAGATGTTGAAGGCTCTGGAAAAGAGTCCTTCCTGGCACTGCACTGAAGGAGACGCAGCAGCTCCTCCCACGAAGGGAGTCCCGAAATCCCAAAGGTCGTCCACACTTGCAAAAGATCTAAAAGGGAAAATGGCTCCCTGCCGGCTGGAAGTGAAGTTGCTCCTCTAGGGGAAGCAACAAACCCCCAGTACCCCGTGGTTGCCAATGAATTAGTCGGTCTGTACTCCTACTTGTCCGAACCCACGGACGAGCGCGAGCGAGAAGGAGCTTTTGAGAGAGATTTGGGGGGTGCGAGACAAAGAAGAACGTGCTTTCCTCGCCCCTGGGAAAGAAAGATTGCGCTTCGCCTTCTTCCTGCGCCGTCCAAATTTCTCCCATTGGGAGGCAGGCCACTCCCTACACTCTGCGCAGGGCGAACCCTGCTCACATCGATGCTCTCTGCAAGAAGGACACAAAGAGTGCAGGTCGGTCTCCAACAAAGGCATAAAGGTACCGCATGCGGCACCTTCGCGCCCTGGACAGCTTTGCATGAGGGCGATCGTAGAGAAACACGCACACCTTAAAAAAAAGCCAAATAAAAAAGTCCTAAAACAGTCTAGGGAGAGAGAGTACACGTCTTATCTCTACTGAGCCAAAAGAAAAAGTGACGTACCTCACTGCTGTGAGAGTAAACATAGAGGCGGCTGGGTAACCCCCAGCCTACCCGCTCAAACGGTTAGGCAGGGTTGCCACCTCGCACTTTAAGTCTAAAAGCTATCTTTCATCTTTGCCAAAAGATAGTCCAATAAATAATGGAAGGCTTGTTAGTATGGGAATAAAGTAGATTTCGGGAAGGTTATGCGATGTCCAATGGCATGATATCAATACTTGATAAACATTTACACTAAATATAACATCATTGGTGTGATAGTTTTATATTTTTTTTTATATTTATGAATTTGGGTCATAAGGCCCGTTACTGGTCCCATGGAATCCATTTAGCAACAAGGTACAGATATACCATTAAGTGACAGTTGAGGGAGTTTGGACTGTAAGTTGGAGGAAAGAAAATATGAACAAAGATAACAAAGGCTAAAAACTAAATGCAGCAAGGGGCTGAAGACCCTACAGTGCACCGCATGAGGTGCCCTGAGAGCTCTACCCTAAGAGGATGAAAGCTTGCACTTGGATGAAAGCCATCTTCATAAAATAATGTACATTAGACATGGAACACATGGCCATGAGGGAATCTGAATCTTCAGTTCAGAAGCATATTATAAGGCCTCAAAGTTGAAGAGTTAGTTTCAAGAAAGTATAAAAAAGGTTTAAATTGGTAAGGAAAAGCTTTCAAAGTGAATTTATGGAAGCTGATGGTTCTAAAGCCCCACAGGGTCACAGAGGCTGCTATGCCATAATCTGAGATGAGGTTAGGATATGTACCTTCAATCAATAAGGTATTTGAATTTTGTATCCCTCCATCTTACTCTTCAGCTCTAACACAAAATGCAATTAGACTTGACTGTATTTTTCAACTAGTGCTCTTACATTCTGAGCGCATTTCCCTAATAGCCTATGCTTGAAGCTGGGATAATTGCTTTTTTAGAGTTAGAGTGCTATATGGTCTCCAAGGACTTTCCTCTTAAAATCTATAACATGGAATCAAATACGACACACAGCACCTCCCAAAAAATAAGTTTTTCCTTCATCAAAATTACTTTTCATTCATTATTAGGTCCTTTATTATGACACCCACCCAAACAAACCTAGTTTAAGTTTGTACTCCCCACCAACAGTCATGAGAAGTAGGGATGGATTGAATGCAAAATTTAGTTATCTGTCACAAAACTAGAGCAATAATCTACGCTAATAATGAGATAAACGAAGTATGGCATTGATTTAGTTTTAACAAGAACTAGAGCCCATAAATTTGGGCAGAATCTCAGCAAAATGGATAAGTCAGTATTCCATACTAAAGTCTAGGAAACACAACTAACTTTACCTAACCTAACTTAGGAATGCATCCTTACTTAATCGTAGACTTAGGCACCACACCCCAAGCGCCCAGTCCACTCACTTTGCCAACCTCCACCCAAACTCTATTCACCTGCTAATTACATAATACCTGATGACTCCGCCTTTGCAGACAATTGATTTGGATTAGTCTATTTCTCTGAGTACATCTAAAAATGAGTAAGTCTGGCTTTTTTCAAATGAAACTTTGGAGCCTTGGTAGTTTGTTGGGACACTTATGGTACCGCCAAGAAATCGAGTAAAAAATGCCCAAAATCGGCTCTTTTTCAGGAGAATTATTACAGAAAGAAATAGTATTAAATTCATTTTTTTTCTAATAAAAGGTTAAAAGGATGCTCGTGAGTGGCAATAGAGAGAGAGAGAGAGAGAGAGAGAGAGAGAGAGAGGTCAGGTGTATCAAAAGGAAGTAACCAACAGCAGCCCCCAGAAGCCGTGTCCTTACCTCCCTAACGACCTAACGGGGGGACTAACGCAACCCCTAGCTGGGGGCAAGCCCCAGGACCCCTTTCGTAGGTCTCTCTCCTACAAAAAAAAAGAAAAAAAAAGCGATGGGCAGCACTCTAAATTATGGTATATTGGATCATAGTAAAGAACATTTTCCCCATAAAAGGAAAAAAGATTTGACAACTAATAAGAAGGATATCACCTGTCCCAACAAACTACATTCTACCCCCAAAACCTGAAATTCTGTAGCAAATGCTACTATTAACCAAGGGGGGGGGGAGTCTAGCATGACTCTACTTACGATATATACAGCTTAGGCATAAACTTTATATTTACGGCAAGGAAATTATTTGTTAATCTACTGCCGAAGGCCTAAGCATACGTGTTTATGTTACATGATACATTACATATGAAAATCAACTACTGTACAGTAAATTTCATGCGAATATTCATAGTTTACCTACGAGTGTGGTGCTCTACCGGTACTCTATGACAAAACTACGCTACTAAAATACTGCTCATGCTTAGGCTACCGTAAACAGCACTTACAGGTTAAGTGATATTTCTCAGAACATAATCCGTCATCAACGTAACAAAGTAAAGTTCGAAATTCCTGGTCTAAGGTTAGGGAGATTCATCTGACGGACGACCAATGTGGTTGGATGCTGGGTCGCATAAACTGTTTAACAATAATGACATCACCCAGAAAACTTGAATAAGATAATAAAAATGTCTTGTCCTTCAATCCCGAGGCCTGGTCTAATCCTGACAGGCGTTGGGATGAAGAAGGGCTAATACATGGTAATACCACAAGAAACTGTACGAAGTGATTGTGTAGTAGGTGACTATTGTTTACATCTCGAAGAACCGAACCCCTTCCATAGATAGATATCATATAAAAAATATATTTTCTTATCCAGTCTCTTTCAGAGCTGTCGCACGTCATTTTGTTTCATTCATATATATATATATATATATATGTGTGTGTGTGTGTGTGTGTGTGTGTGTGTGTATGTGTGTATACTGTATGCGTGTGTGAACTAAGTAAAACGAGATTTAAAAGGTCAAAATCAAAATAAATACTCATGGCAAATATGATCAGATTTTGTCAGGATAATAAAGCCCTCTCCGGTAACTGGTACCTACCAGACAGAAATAAACTATGAGAAAATATGTACTGTTTTGACTTAGGTCCATAACATTTGCAAAGATCAGAAAATAAACTTGTTAATGTGACAATTTAGCCAAGAAGAATATAAAAAAATCGAAGAATTCTAATAAAAACAAAGTGTAATAAATTCAAAGATTAAGAAAACGAATGGAATAATGAAAATAAATTAATATGCTAACATTGACAGTTGTTACAAAAGAAGAAGCTGTAAGACAACTTTAAAATGAAAATATGGCTAAATGTATTTAATCATAGTACATTTTAGTCTTTTCTCGAGGGATATTAGTCAAACTGATGCTTTAAAAATGTAATAATAAGCAAGTTTCTCGAAGAGAAAATATTTTCAACTCAATGTATGGTATATAAATCGTAGATAGGCCTGGACAGTTAGAAAACACAGAAAACTACAAGTGCGATAAGACTGATATCGACGATGGGAATGACTATTTCTCTCAAAATTACTTAAAAGATAGGCTATACCAAATTGATCATGCATTAATTAAACACAAACTCACAAACACACATATACATATATATATATATATATGTGTGTGTGTGTGTGTGTGTGTGTGTGCCAAAGGTCTTCAAGTCACTCCCTTTTCATCATTTCATTGCAAGTTTGAATGTCCTTTGGTCTTGACAATAACAAACAAACCTTGAATATACACATAATAAATGGCTGGTTAAAATACTGTCCTTTCCGGCAAGGTCAAACGAAGTCTCCTATGTAAACAGACTTAAGTCAAGGAATGTGGAGGTAACATAACCAAAAATATTACTTGTTATTCGTGTGACGAAAACACAGGGAAATTGGTTGTATTGACTTATGACAGTAAAACTAAAATCGCAGCAAATTATGGATATATATATATACACATACATACATATATATATATATATACACACACACACACACATATATATATATATATATACACACATATATATATATATATATAATAGAGAGAGAGAGAGAGAGAGAGAGAGAATTTGGGGTGTTCCTGTGTTACTAACCCTGTTGGCTAAGATGTAAAATCTCAGATAGATATTTTGTCTGTCCAAGAAGTCATCAACTACATGATGATAGAAAGAAATGGTTGAACGTTTTATTTAGTCACTATCAACTACAGAAGAAAGAACGCAAATTTAAACATCTCTCTGGAAATAGACAAACATTATCGCCAAAAAGACTGACGATTTTTTTTCACTGAAATCCAACCAACAAATAAACCAGGAAAACAACAGAAACTAAACATATTAAAGAACTCGAAAAAGGACTTTCAAAGGAAATTAAGTTTGAAATGTTAAACGCACTCATGAGGTAGAATAGATATTATTAGGGCAATAACAAGATGATTTCTATCAGTCTATTTTCCTGTCCATCTGCCAAGATATTGTTTGCCGTTAACTTGGAGTAGTTTAGCACTATACTATTCGATTGGTCTTTACCGAATGTGATCTATTCCCTAATTCTTCATCTCAAGAGCCAAGGTTTACCATCACGTTCCTTGAGTTGCAAGCAGAGAAAACGGAAATGGGTTTTTTCCCCTTTGGTATTTGTGTTACACTCTCTCTCTCTCTCTCTCTCTCTCTCTCTCTCTCTCTCTCAAAGTATTACAACTTTCTATTGTAAACATTAATGCAAAAAGTAAGAGAGAGAGAGAGAGAGAGAGAGAGAGAGAGAGAGAATGTCATATTCTTGAACTTATTTAAGCCGTGTATACTTGAATGCAAGATAATTGTGAAATATCGGTAATCATAATTTATTTCCATTCAATTTAAAAATTGAAACCCCGCATTGGCGCCAGGAAGGCGCCCAATCCCCCAACGAATAATAAAAATCACACAAGTCTTGATTTACAAACAAGTGAACGCTGCTTCATTCTAATCACTGGTCATCACATACGCCATTACAATCACCATAATCATCATCATTGCTCACAATTTCACCTTATTCAGTCATCTGGTTTCCATTGTGACCATGTAGTTTAAAGCCAGACCTTTAAGTTCTGTTGTTACCTTATCAGAACTAATTTTGGGGATAAAAGTTGTGTGGCATTCATTGGTCACCAATTCACGTACCGACTAAAGCCAATGTTTTTCTCATCCTATTTTTCTAAAACGTTGTTTTTTCAATATTTTACTTTAAACGCATGAAAAATCTGTATCATTTCATGAAATGATACATATACACTCTTGCTTGAGGGTACACTCGGGCACACTATTCTATCTTATTTCTCTTCCTCTTATTTTGTTAGTTTTTATAATTTCTTCAGAAAATATTTATTTCAATTTTATTGTTCTTGAAATATTCTATTTTTCCTTGTTTCCTTTCCTCACTTTGCTATTTCCCTGTTGGAGCCCTTGGGCTTATACTGTAGTATCCTTCTTTTCCAACTAGTGTCGTAGCTTAGCAAATGATAATAATCATATATATATATATATATATATATACAGTATGCTGGCCAAGGCATCAGCCACCCTTTGAGATACTAACGCTAGAAAGTTATTGGGTCCTTTGACTGGCCAGATAGTACTATATTGGATCCCTTTCTGGATAAGGCTCATTTTTCCTTTGCATACACAAACACTGAATAGTCTGGCCTATTCTTTGCAATCTTCTCTTTAATCATACTACTGACAACTCTACAGAAACACAACTAAAAAATTCTTCTTCGCTGAAGGGGTTAACTACTGAACTGTAATTGTTCAGATGCTATTTTCCACTTGGCAAGGGCAGAAGAGACTCTTCTAAGATGAGAATACTCCAAAATCAAACCATTGTTCTCTAATCTTGGGTAGTGCCATAGCATTTGTAACATGTATTCCACTGTCCTGTTCTCTTGCTTGAGATTACACTCAGACACACGTTTTCATCTTTTTCCTTAGTTTCTTTCCTCACTTAGCTATTTTCCTTATTACAGCCCTTGGGCTTATATAATAACAACAACAACAAAACAACAACAACAATGATAATAATAATAATAATAATAATAATAATAATAATAATAATAATAATAATACATTGAGAGAGAGAGAGAGAGAGAGAGAGAGAGAGAGAGAGAGATTATATTCTAAGCTGGCGCCAAGCCTTTGGAATCCTCTAATTAGAGGAGTAGGAAATTCCTCCCTTGTGAGGCAAAAGGTGATGAAGGAGAGGAGAGACTGGGAAAGGGGGAACCTATAAGACAGATGACTGGGGAGAGAGAGAGAGAGAGAGAGAGAGAGAGAGAGAGAGAGATATTCGGAGGTCTTAGCTGGCGAAGGTACACAGGTCGTGGCCGAGGGCTCAGACTACTCAGAGGATAAAAGCCAAGGTCGGTTTCTTCCAAAAATACCTGGCTATGTGTCTCTTTTATTTATTGAAATATATCTATTTATTCTTGAGTCAATTTGTTTAATTCAATATGACTTATTAACTTGCTATAAGCCTCATATAGAAAGACACTTTCAGGTCTCTAAGAAATTGACAAAAGAGTACGCTTACTATAAAATTGGAGTTACTAGTAAAGTTTCAGGAAAGCACCTAAGTTTGGGTATATGCATTCGTAGCTCTTTTTTTCTTTCCGGGAAAGGGGGGAAAAGCGGAAATTCTCTCTGTCCTTCGTGTTTGACTAAATAAACTAATAAAGAAAATTAAAAAAAGCTATTTTTACTACTATATTAATATCTAAAACTGATGGTTTTGTTACTATTTATTTGTGCAGTTACTCGAAAATTTAAGTACCCGGATTTTTAGGCGATTCGATTGTTGCACGCCTTGGTTTGGCAAAACAAAAGATACAGATTGCCAATTACTAATAATAAAAACCTTTAGAAAAAGAAAGTGGACAAAACAGCAACAATCTCACGGATGAATAAAATTATATAAGTCAGCAAAATATAAAGATTAATTCAATAAATTCCTTGGGATTTACACAACACTCAGTAATAGCCAATGGCAAATATACTCTAAAATATGTTGCATAAATCTAACACAACTTCCACTGCGCAACAGCAAGGTGTATGATAGTTCAAGGTACACAGTAAATAAAATGAGATATGCCGAGGGGAGTATGGTTAGGGTGTATTTGCGAATCGCTTTTTAGTTACTGAATACACTTATATGTCTCCTATAGCATAATTAGATTATGAACCAAACCCTTTCAATAACTAATTAACTCGCTAACTAATTAACTAAGTAACACAACGAATAACTTCATTATTTCAATAGATTAATGGCACTCATTTTCACGAACCTCAACCAAGATATTCATGGAATAGGGCACCTTCGCAAAAATAAGTGTACAAGAATTAAAATATAAGAATCTCGTAAGAAAATTGTGCAAGAGACCGTTCGTGTATTGTATATATAATGGTTTAGTGTCAAAGTTAAGAGATTTCTTATAAATGCATGGATATCGGGTATTAAATCGGGGACAAGGATGAAATAGAATAATATGAAATACATTGAAATTTTACTTCTAAACAGCAATATCAAATTTTAATTAGAAAATAAGCAAAAAACGAAGAACAAGAAGATTGAACATGTTTGTTAGTGAGAGTTTAAGTGCTGCTGAGGTAAGAAGACCTGGTGGGGAAATAAATAACATCTATTGATGTTCTGTGTAGGGCAATCGGACATATCTTTAAAATAGGCACTCGTGCGTTAAACGTTTATGAGTATTGATTTGTTGGTGTGATGTTGCTAGCCCTACCACATGCCTGACATTGAAATACAAAGAGGCTAAAATATTAATCAAGTAAAGTGTGCATACATTCAAGTTATATTTATATTTTCATTACATAATGTTGAATCAATTGTGTCCCTGTAAACGTGAATCAATTGTATTCACATCAATTCACGCCCCGTCTAACCGATGGAATGTGTAATAAAAAAGAAGTTAGGTATCACTGACCTACCAGTAATGATAGAAAATTACTTTTTTTTTTTTTTAACACGATCTTCTGAAAAGATTGTAATCTTGAGACTGAATGGCTAATTATTGCAGAAGAGAATCTTTGATCGTAACAGATACGAAGTCTGCAATGTTGGGACGTTGGGAGAAATTTCAATTTCTTCCCTCTCATTTCTTTCCATTTTCAACATATCAGATTAAGCTTTGCTGGTCATAAGTAATGTTTAAAAAAACGACGATTCAGTGCTAATTGTAGAACTAGAATGGTAGGATATAACAATCAAATCAGAAACATCTATTCATCGACCTCGGAATGGTTTCAGGAAATGTCCTAAGGGCGTGGGCGTTCAGAGAGCGTTCTACCACAGCTAAGCTTGAAATATATATAAAAAACCAACCACTGATCTAAACCATTTCCTCCTTATATAAGATGGATATCCTTGATTTTTTTTTCTTTTATAGTTCTATGACCGATTAACAACTTCTTTGTCTGTCTATCTATCTGTCGGTCTGTCTATCTAAGTGACTGTCTGCCTGTGCCTCAGTTGGCGACAAGGAAGAAGAAAAGAAGACGCTGAAGAGTTCTCATGGACATTTCGTGACCCTGAGCTTGAAAAGGTTAACGTACCAGACGACCTTCCAACCACACACAAATGTACACACATACACACAAACCACATGCCTCTGGTAAAGGGATCAACAACCTTCTGCGCAAAGGATCATCAAACTCCAGAGAGAGAGAGAGAGAGAGAGAGATAGAGAGAGAGAGAGAGAGAGAGAGAGAGAGAGGGGGGGGGGACGACGACGACGGGAATGTGAATTTTTGTGAACTTATTCTTTTCCCCCGACTGCCATGTAACAGGCGCCTTCCGTTGAATGCCCTCATCGCTCTTGAAGAACAATGCCTTTTCCTTTTTGTTGTTGCCTAAATTATCACAGTTTATGACAAGCCTTAGTGAAGCATAAATGTAAGGTTCGAACACAGTTTCCTTTGCCCTCCTTCTGAACTTTGGAACCCTCTCTTTAGTTCTGTTTTCCCAGACTATTCAATTAGCAGGTTTGACAATTCCCTAGTGGTTAAGCCCAAACTTAGCCCCTTTTTATTTTATCTTTTTATGTAACCTGGAATAGATAAGGTCATTGGGTTGCCTACCCCATTGGCCTCTACGTAAAGAATTATGCAGGAAAACATTGGAAGGAAAGGGAGATAAAGTATTGGTTCTTGGCATAAAGTAGAGCCTAATTATACCATTGAATTTCCTACAGGGTTGGAACAAATGCTCCCATAATCTTTGCTAAGACATAGGAAGGCCGTAAGGGTCTGGGGGAAAAACACTGCGTTGTGACTGCATGAAGTAAGGGAAAGCAACCACTTGCCTGTAACAGCTAAATTTCAATTTCTAATTGAAAGTCAGCAATAACATTCTACATTCAAACAGCTTATTGTATCACAAAGTCCTTAGAGAAAATCGGTAGTGTTCTCAACGCAAATTAAAAAAAAAATGACATGAGGCATTCACAAGTGTAAAAGAAATTGGTAATGGTTAGAATTAAAGTCGTATGGTAGGACACACTAAACCTTTTGAGTATGCCCTGGTACGATTATTTCCCATTCGTCTATAAACTGGGTACATTATAAAATACAAATTGCCTTGAAAACCATAGGGACTGTGTTTAGGTATAGGTTTTAATAGTTATCATCTTCGATATATTGGTGGTACAAAGTTTACTAAATAATTTTACTAATAAATGCCACGAATGATTTCACCTTATCTACAACTGTACCGATTTCTCCAGCATTCTCCTTTTTGTATAGAACAGTATACGGAATATTTTCAATAGTTTTCATAAGATTTGAAATACCACAGAAACATTTGACATCATGTCGACACCCGAATTGGTAACTTCGTTGAGTAAGTAACTGATGGAGGCGGTTGTGAGATGGTCTTTTTTTAGGCAAAATGGGAGAAACGGTGCTCCATCTCAATTAAAAACGGACAAATACATTAGAAAAAGAGCAATTGTGTCTTTAAAAGGGAAGGGATAGAAAATTCAGAGAAAAGGCAAAGACTAGGACATCGAAGGCACAAATGGCCGATGGCGTACAGACGAGACACGGATAAAGGGGGCTTCAAATAAAATGATGGGAATATTCTAAAATGAGGTACGTAAATCTGATGCAAAGTTTCAGAATAAAATAACGTACTTGGTTGCAAAACTCGGAAGATGACATGGTTGTTCCGTACGTTCTTTACATCTTAATTCCAAAATTACCAAAAACAGCCTGTTCCTATGGATTATTAAATTTTTTTTATTGTCTGGGAAGCAAGTCTCACTTTTTTTCTATCGTCCTAATTGATTTGATCGTTTTTGTTGGAAAAAGAAATTCCATAAGATATTCACTCCAGTCAGCACTGTACTTGTCTAAGTCATTTCAGTCGCGTATGCAAATTATTTGCCTGGAACCCAAACTCTGTGAAAAGGAGCGATCATAGAGAAAGCCCAAACCTCAGAACCCATACGCAAACCAAATCTGCAACCTTAGAACATAAACATGGTTAACATTATTGCAGTTCGTAATAGGATCTTAATTGACTGTAATTCCATTATATGACTTTCCGTTTAACTTTTCCTTTGTTTATATATTTTCTAATTAGCTTTAGACAAGAACACTCACGTTTTATCAAATTCTAAATGTCTCCAAATATTAAGTTTATATTTATCAATACAGTGTGTGTACATAGATGTAAATATTGAGATAGATATATAGAAATATATATCTATGAGCAATACAGGGGATTAAGAATTATTAATATAATCAACAATAATTAAAATTACGCATGATATTTAAGGGCGTCATCTGTCATCTCTATGTCTATATTCATAAATTCATTGGTTCTCGCCGTTTAAAGGCCGCTCATGAATGGCAGGGACAAGGGACATTGACATTGCCCTAGAGACTTACCATATATACATATGATCAGCGGCCAAGCCCCCTGTCCATCCAATCTAGGACCAAGGAGGGCCAGGCAATGGCTGCTGATGACTAAGCAGATAGACCTATAGGCTCCCCCAAACCACCCATCCTTAGCTCATAAGGATGGTGAGGTTGCAGCGACCAAAGAAACTTGACCCCCAGTCTGGCGTTCACCAGTCAGGGACTTACCACATCGGCCACCACAACATAAGAAGAATTGTTTGTTTGCTTTTATCCATCTGTTTATGGACCTCGGATATTCATTTCATTATTATACTTTTTTTCTCTTTCTTGGTCAGAAACTCTCAATCTTTTTAAGAAAGTTTGTTTTGGAAGTAAGAGGCCTTTTTGGGTTGATCAGATCAGAATGTTTGCTCATGCAGAGCCATATTAATAACAACAATAATAATAAAAATGAACTCCCTACTTGTATATAGTAAAGCTCTATCTATCTATCTATCTATCTATCTATATATATATATATATATATATATCTATATATACATGTATTATATATATATATATATATATATGCATACACACACACACACACACACACACACATATATATATATATATATATACCATACATAAATATACATATATATACATACACACACTCATATATATATA
>NC_090732.1:104339593-104343283 GCF_036898095.1 Palaemon carinicauda
GCAAAAAAAAAAAAAGTTATGATAATAACAATATGCTATAATTTTGAAAATAAAACATGGACGCAATGCAATGAAAAATAATTTCGTATAGCACTGCGTCATGATTTGTATTTTCAATCTCAAATACGTCTAAATATTAACCGAATTCTGGGTTTCTAAGACCTCACTATGATCCAACTGCAGCTCACATCATACCCCCATAGCAAGGTCAATTGCAAGTCCCACTAACTTTCCTTTATCATTAAAGAAATTACGTCCCGTTTGCCTCACCTCAAGGCATCAAGTAATTTCTGAAAATATTCACTTAATATTTCCGTTCTAAATTTAAGCATTCAATTTATTCCATTCCAGCCAATCATACATTTCACTTCAAGAATGTATAATTCATGAAGGCCTTCAATCATTCCAAAATAATTTAAACTTACTCGTTTGACGAACCTCGGTTGTTTTCACACACCGGGTGAAGTCCATTGAGGTATTCCTCCCCTGAGGAACATAACTTGTTTTGGATAACTCCACTCTAAATCTAATACTGAGATGGAGGATAACTCTGCCCATCTGAGTCTCTCTCTCTCTCTCTCTCTCTCTCTCTCTCTCTCTCTTTCTTGTATGTAAAGTTTGAGAGAGCACTTTTCATGAATTGATGGAGTGATGTTTCCCGTTTGGAATTTATTTCAAAAGATAAGGTTCCTTATAATTTCTATGTCGATTGTGAAAGTTGCTATAACAAAGAAGAAAAAATAAAGGAAGAAATGTTCAACTTGAAATATATTTCATTTATCGTTATTCGCATAACAATATAAAATTGCCCATTAAAATAAAAAAATGCGAAAACAATTTCAAGAAGATTATCGTTCTAAACGTGCACCGATTATCCTTTTATGTGGTACAAACTGCCGAATAAACGATTCTGAAATATCTCATAACCGTAAAGATGTGGTGACATCTGTCTATGGAACATAGCCCTATAAATAAATCATATTTTAACTTTTCATGATAAGTGATATAAAATATAAAATTGGAATAACTCCAACAAATTCAACACAGCATTGTTTTGTAAAACATATGCCATTGAAAAAGATTCTGATTTTATTTCAAAAGGAAACGACTATAAAATCAAACTCTAAATGACTAATCCTAAAAACTATTGACAATGGGAATATAAAGACTTGAGCCATAGTTATCCAAAGAATAGCAATAAACATCATGTCTGGTATGTCAAAGAGCGTAATTCTCTGAAAAAAACGAGTTTGTAGTAAAAAAAAAATGATATAAAAATGTGTAAGATATATTCAACAACCAAAAATTAACTGCTGATCATTCCTTAACATCTAAAAACCCTTCTACGATCTTAGGAAAAAAAAGTCTATAGCCTTAGCGCCTGCTGACGAAATTTGTAAACATTAAATCAAAAGTAAAAAACACAGATTATGACAAAGCAAATACTTTTCTCAATCACTTCAACCTTAACGCTCTGCCGTAAGTGCTTTGGAAGCCTGGTGACCTTACCCACATTTCAGTTCTACCTTCAAGTTGTCAACTGTCATGTGTTGGCCGCAAATATTTACGCCCTTCTTTTATGTCCATAAGATTTGAAAATTCAACTCTGTCATCAGACACTTAAACACGTTCACACATACATATATATATATATATATATATGTGTGTGTGTGTATACATATATATACATATGTGTATATATACATACATATATATATATATAATATATGTGTGTGTGTATATATATATATATATATATATACATATGTGTATATATACATATATATATATATATATACACATACTGTATATGTATATATGTATGTATATATTATATATATATAATATATTATATGTATATAATATAATTATGTATATATGATATATATAGTATATATCATTTATATACACACGCACAATACACACACACACACACACATATATATATATATATATATGAATATTTACATACCACACACACACACACACACGCACATATATATATATATATATGTATATATATATATATATATATGAATATATATATAATTAGTATATATATATATATATATATATATGAATATATATATACATAGTATATATATATATTATATATATAGATATATATATATATGTTTATATATATACTAAGAAAAGGATACTATTGTGGAAGAATACTCTTACCGAATACACAAAAAGAAAAGGGGGTAAAAAAAAGAGAAAATCACTTGGAAATAAGCAAAAGAAAATTCATAAGTCTTGTAGGAGAGAAGGAATTTCAAATAATGCAACTCCTCAATCATAAAGTTTCAGCAATGTTGGTAATTGCAACAAGGAAACTGCATTGTAAGAAATGACATTAGAGTAAGATATTTCTGAAATACTTATTGATTATGTTTAACGCTTTTGAATAGAAAACATCTGATGAAGTTGGAACAAACAAATCGCCCAAGTAACATTGAGAGCGGCAAAATGCCATCCTCAGTGAAAGGCATTGAGGGTGGGTACTGCCCGAAAGATCTGGGTTCATCATCGGCACACCTACTGCCCACTGGGTATTTATTTGATGAGAGAGAGAGAGAGAGAGAGAGAGAGAGAGAGAGAGAGAGATGTAATTCCAAAATATTACTTCACAAAAAGATTATAAAAGTAACACAGACGATAAATATGGTTTTGGCATTAAATTTTCATCAACAAATTCCTTTTCTAATTATGTCAGGACCGAGATGGAAAAGGCGGCCCAAAATAATCCCGGTCTCTGTACGAGAGACATGGTCCTTATGTCTCTAATACGCAGTCTCATTCTAGGAAAAAGAGCATAATGCTAAATTCCAGATAATTCTGAATCCTAATTCTTACGTTATTTTTAAAACTCACAGAAGCATAAATAAATCTTGCCTCATTAGCAAGCATTGTATTATTCCCGCCATTTATGATGGATAAAGCATAACGCCAGTTTCGGATGGGGGAACGTTATCAATGAATAATTATGAAGAAATCATTTAGAAATAAAGGAATTCCAATCGTTTCTGAAAACAAACCGCCAGGCCATTTTTATAACAGTCTCCTGACGATGATGTAATTGCCAATTAGGATATTTTCCTCAACAAGAAAAATAAGAAAAAAAAAGAAAAAGAAAAGAGAACGTCTGGATTATTTTTACAGAGCTCATTACCACTTGCGGAAAAATATCAGAAGATGAAAGCTTGTTGTGAAAGCGATGAGTTATGATATTATGCAAGGTAAGAAACATGTTTTTTAAAGAAGATACTTTTACGGTAACTCAAAACAAAACAATATCGGGGGAAATAAATAGGACCCTATATGCGTATACTTATGAATAAACACAGCCATTCAATGTGAATGAGTTTATGTTCCCCTAGTAAAGGTAATGTCACCTTGGAGAACAAGACCCCTTAAAGGTCGAGCCCTTCTTCTTATTCAAAGACTGGTCCAAGCGAACAAGTACATTTTACGAAATTGGCTGCAGGAAAACTTTACATTTTAACAATATTCAGACTATATGATATCTTTAAACCATAATCATCATCAGGATAATGAATTCGTAAATGCGACGTAAACCCGTCTGTAAGTTGGGGTGAAGAGGGCCATGAACAAGCTGGAGAATGGAGAAGAAAGGCGACGCCGAAAAAGCGATTCATGTTATTATAAGCCTCGCTGCATCGCTCG
>NC_090732.1:104343783-104353783 GCF_036898095.1 Palaemon carinicauda
ACATAATCCACCAACATTTCAAACTGACTCTACAGGTCACTCGTAAACTTTAATCACAATCACTAAACATGTGCTGACGTTCAAGAAGTAACTAAACAAAATATTGAAAATTCAACTTTTCTTGAGACAGACCAGACTGCATAACGAACGAGTTATAGGAATTGCCCGACGCCTTTTAACGTTTTTACGGGACACTCAACACCGAATAACCAATACTGGTTGGAGTCTTGGTGCTAACACTAGAAAAAGAGGCCGAAATTCGAATGTAAATAAAATCGATTTATGCTTATGAGTGTCTGCGAAGTATCACAGGTTAAAAGGTGTCTCCCGTTTCTGCACTGGAGTAAATAGTAAGAATAGATAATTAAATACATTTTTTTTTCAAGGAACACAGTAATCCAACGGTACCAAATATTTTTGTTTTTTCGTATTACACGCGGTTGTTTTCAAGTATGAATCAAGTAATCATTATAGGCAACAAGATAGAATCCATGTATATTTGCATTCAAACTACTTCGCTTTAATGACCCTGCGTTGCTTCAACTTTACAGTATCAAAAAAAAAAAAAAAAAAAAAAAAAAAAAAAAAAAAAAAAAAAAAGTCTACTTTACGCAAAGTTTGACGGGAAGGTGATATAAGAGCGGGAAAAGGGTTCATGTTACACAGGCTTTAATAACCTTCATAATCATTCGGAGATACAGCAATTTTTCTCTTATAGACTATTTTTTTGAAGTTAAAATCTTAGCAATTCAGTTATTGAAAGAGTTTAATTACTGATGCCAGGATATGTGTGAGTGATACTCCAAAACTTTTTAACGGAACAGAGGAATTTCCTAAATCTTAACTTTGTAATCCCTAAATTAAACATTCATCACTGAGATTTTATTTACTTTTGACATATAGGATTTATCATAATCATCATCATGATCCTCCTCCTCATCATCATTATCATTATAATAATAATAATAATAATAATAATAATAATAATAATAATAATAATAATAATAATAATAATAATAATAATAATAATAATAATTCCTCTCTATATCCTCATATTGAAATGTAATGGAAATGCAGACCTCTAAAATCATCGTAAATTGGTAACTACGTATTGATTAACAACGAAATTAGTTAACCCTATCCACAGAAATTTATCATGGATAATCGTCATAATTAACGAAGTAAAATCATTACCGTGAAGTAACTTATCTAATATCTGGTCAAAGTCTGGATAAACCTTCAGCTCCTCAAGAAGACTGAATGACAAAGTTTCAATACACAATACATTCGACGTCTTGGGAAGACCGAAATAAGTTCATGATTACTTTACATTGTTTTAAACTAGATAACAGTACGTTGGAACTTGAATGCACATAGAATGTGAAATCTGGAGGTTATTAACCGTAGATTTTATTTTTATTTCTTAACAACCGCAAATACTGTTGCTGTCACCAAATACCATTTTAATTATCCCTGTTATCGTTAAACAGAATAGTTACTCTTTTGACTTTTAACGAATCTTTATAATTGTTTTTAAACATATTTAAAAGGAATTACGACTAGGGTGGTAAAATTTATCAAAATCTATTTATCCATTTCCCCCCCCTTATCTCTCTCTCTCTCTCTCTCTCTCTCTCTCTCTCTCTCTCTCTCTATCTATCTCTCTCTCTCTCTCTCTCTCTCTCTCTCTCTCTCTCTCTCTCTCTCTCTATATATATATATATACATACATACATACATAAATACATACATATACATATATATATATATATATATATATATATATATATATATATATATATATATATATATATATATATATATATATATATATATATATATATATATAGCGAGAGAGAGAAAGAGAGAGAGTTTTTTGCAAAGGAAATTTCCACGAAACATATAAAACATATGTGAAAAATTCAAAATAAAGAGACAACGGGCTATAGTCTTTCACAGAGCCAATAGGAAATTGAAATATATAATTAAAAGAACCGAAATGAAAGGAATAAAAGTCTCGAAAACAATAAACAAAAGCGGCACAGACATGGCTGACTCCCAAAGGAAATGAGAGAAGCTGGAGGTGAAATCCAGGCGTCTGAGGGATGTATGTAATTTTCCCATTTTGAGAAGATTAGAATTAATAAGTGAATTGTTGTGAAATGTTCCTTTTATAACCCAAGGGAAGGACTAGTTAGAAGGGAGGATATGACGTATCACAAGAAGCTGTAATAAAGTTTCCATAAAACAATCAAATGGCCTTACAAGAGATGATGCTATTTAGAATACAAAACATTACTGTAGGTTATTAATGAGACAATGCTAGATCTTCGTCTAATAGACATTATTCAAGTTAATTTACTTAGAAGTCTCTCTCTCTCTCTCTCTCTCTCTCTCTCTCTCTCTCTCTCTCTCTCTCTCTCTCTCTCTCTCTCTGCCCGATTGTGTCCTTTTTGTCTTTCAGATGAATGTCTTCACGCTTCCTGCATCATTGAAATCTATTCTTATTATTGTTCTCATTTCATTAGTGGTGTCGCATTTTTTTCTCTCTCAAATAAGCGTATAAAGATGTTGGAAGAGTTTGCTACCAGGACTTACATAATTATTCTGATATAAATACTCAATATCCTTAACTTCATCAACTAATTACAGTCCTGGACTAAAAGATTTTGAGTATAGGAATTTTTTTTTCTCCCACCCAATACAACTATAAAAGTAAGGCATTTTCTTCTATAGAATACAAATATTAATTTATAGGCTTAGGGCAAAAGAGAATTGTCAATGCTAAGAACAGAATTACACACTTAAAAGATAATCACCAAGCCAGCTTACGGGGGCCCCTCGCACTGCCACACATACGGCCTTCTGTTATGTAGGCTACAATCTAACGGGTTTACATCTGAACTTGGATGGATGACAGTCAAGGACCCTTAGATACCACCTGCGCATAAGACTGAAAATTTGGTGGTTAAGAGCACGGTATCTTCCCTATACAATAAAGAGTAAATGTCTGACTATATACAAACACACAAAACCACACACACACACACACACACAAACACACACATACACACACACATATGTATATATATATATATACATATATATATATATATATATATATATATATAATATATATATATATATATATATATATATATATATATATATATATATATATATATATATATATATTTCATGTCACCCTCATGGGGGAAGTGAGAGTAGCCATATCCTGGTGAGAGGGTGCACCCCGAAAGGTACACTTGGATACCACACTCTCCCACAAATAACCGAACCAGCGGGTTGTAGTTAGTAAAGGGGAGGGGTGAGAAGGGTTGTATCTGTGTGTGCGCGTGCATATGAAGCTAAATATTTAGACGTCATTTTGACGGCTCAAGTACGCTAGTCGTAATATAATAGAGAAAACTCCTGTTTAGAAACAATAGGCGTTTATATCTAGACAAAATACACTCACATTTGCTTAATGTTTTTGTGTTACACTTCCATTATAATAGAAAGAATAAATAGCGATTTTAAGCTATGCCAAATTAATATATATCTTGAAGAAAATGCTGATAAATGACACGTATTGAAACATTAAACAATTACATGCATCTTTAAATATAGTTAAAGGTGAGTGGTGTTATGTTCTTTGTTTTATTTACGAATCTATATTGTGATATTTCTCTCTGAGTATGGAAGCATTTACGTTGTCTACAAGGTAGTTTCCCATCTCACATTCTTTATTGATCTCATCCAGTCCGTACATGAATGCATCAAAGATTTGTTTTATGTCTCAATTTTCGATCATCTGTATTTCAAGTCTGTGCATAGACAGTAGGGATGCACTTCAAGTTACTTTAGATTCCCGGTTCATCTGCAGAAAGCTGGAACCAGTGTACGTATTCTAACATTGAAAATGTTGCTCTTGACTCAGACAGCTCTGCAGAAAAGTAACAAAATACCTCCTACACAAAATATTTCAAAATGCGTCATTGGTCGATTTAATGATAGCGTCTTCCTTTTACATATGCAACCAGGCTCTGGAATTTTATCTCCTTCTCACATTTATTTCTGATCCTGAATCTTGAAACATGACTACCTCAAGTAGCAGCTCTCTGCCTATTCATGGCTGCTTGATACTTAATGCTCTCTAATTCTTAATCTAGTTTGTTTTGTCCTTTTCCATTTTTTTTAGCCGGGGGAGAACGTTAGAATAACTGTCTCATTTAATCCCTTATTGGAGGGGGAAAGTTTCTCATGAATGGACTGACGAGTCAGTTCAGCTATATGGATTTGAAAAGTGAACGTTAAATAGAAAAAAAGAAAATACTGAAACTGATGAGATGATCTGTTTGCGAAGGGTGGCGTAAGAAGAATGGGTAGGGTGGGACATGAAGCGACGCGCCAAAGCTCTAAAAAAAGGTTAACTTAGGTGAGAGGATGGACCAGAGTGTCTGGCAATGGTTTAGTCACGTGGAAAGAATGGAAGAATATATAATACGTGACAAGAGCGTATAGATCTAAATCACTAAACTTCGGGAAACAAAGACAGAAAACCCCGGATAGATGGAGTACAGTTATTGGAAAGAGCAAGAATGAGTACAAAATAGAAGTGATAAGCTTTCTGTGCAAGTGTATAAAGTAGCTAACAATGGGGGATGTTCTTGCACAGGCGATTCATATGCGCTATATCTCCGATTTAGCATGAATCTGATTTGATCTTTACCTTTTTCTAAGAGTGACCCCTGTAAGGAAAAACTGTTTTACGTCGGAATTACATACATACATACACAAACACATGTATATATATATATATATATATATATATATATATATATATATATATATATATATATATATATATATATATATATATATATATATATAAAATACAGCCGTTTATAGTCCACTGCAGGACAAAAGCCTCAGACATGTCAATTCATGTCTAGGGTTTGGCCAGTTTTCATCATCACGGGGGTTAGTGCGGATTGGTGATGGTGGTTGATTTCGTATGATCGCTCACAGCAAACCAACCAAGTAAGGGTGGCCCTGACTAGTGAAGCCTTGCTGATCATGGCGATACGAAAACCCTTTCACCACGTTAAGGTATCGCCACTCGAAAAGGGGATATTTTAACGTGTGTATATATATATATATATATATATATATATATATATATATATATATATATATATATATATATATATATATATATATATACGTACATATATATATATATATATATATATATATATATATATATGTGTGTGTGTGTGTGTGTGTCTGTGTGTTCATGTATATATATATATATATATATATATATATATATATATATATATATATATATATATGTATGTATATATATATATATATATATATATATATATATATATATATATATATATATATATATATATGTGTGTGTGTGTATATATAATGTAAAATATAAGTGCATTGAATAATTATATTGACATTTAAATTATAAGCATTGAGACCACACATAGCCCCCAAAATTATTGCTAACGGATATTTTCGGGAACTAAAGTAAAACACAATTGAGTTGGAGGGTTTAATGAATGGTCATGAAAAATGAAAGAAGACGAAGGTGGTGAAATGGCAAGAGGGAACAGTAGAGCAGTAGAAGAGGGAGAGGGAAAGGTGTGGGGAGTGGAGGGGTAAGTTGAAATGGGGGGGGGGGGTTTGCAGAGGGAGTAGTAGAAGTATATCAAGTTACGTGAAATGAGAGGGAAAGTTTCATAGGTGAATGGGTTGTCTGGCAGGACTGCTTTGCACTCGGCTTCAAAGCCCACTAGATGAAGACTCCTCCGGTGTAAGTGTGCACGCGTAGTTAATGCAAAACAAAGAGAGAGAGAGAGAGAGAGAGAGAGAGAGAGAGAGAGAGAGAGAGAGAGAGAGAGAATGGGCATATGTGAGTAAGGAGATCTTCCTTAGCTTGGAGGCAACTTGTGAGGGTGGCCTCGGCGTAAGTGCAAAATGTAAAGAAGGTACACAGAGAGCAAGTCAGGTTCACAAAGAGAGAGAGAGAGAGAGAGAGAGAGAGAGAGAGAGAGAGAGAGAGAGAGAGAGAGAGAGAGAGAGAGAGCAAACTGGTCAGTGGAGTGCAGGTTCCAGGTAGAGTAACTGTAGTCATAGCCAACTTAGAGCAAAGTTGAGGAGAATCCTATCTCAATAAATATTTCCTATTCTGAATTTCACCGAATCTTTATTATATTTCTTAACCATATTTGAAAGGAATTGCAAAGAGGGTCGTAAAATTTCTCAAAATCTATGATGCTATCGATAAGTGAGAGAGAGAGAGAGAGAGAGAGAGAGAGAGAGAGAGAGAGAGGTCTATTTTTAACGCTAGAAAGGATATTACCTTTTCAGACATTCCTTTTATCCAGTTTTATGCGACAATAGGAACCGGCTTCTAATAACCTGTTCTTATTGCCACCTCCTATTCTAAAATAAATCACGTACTAAAGAGTTATCTCTTATATTTCATAAAAAGATCTAATGCTACCATAATGACTAAGAGAGAGAGAGAGAGAGAGAGAGAGAGAGAGAGAGAGAGAGAGAGAGAGAGAGAAATAGGTTTATTGCACCAAAAGTAGCAGACATTTCGCAGGCATCAAACGACCAGTGGAAATAGGTACTTTCTACTGATTTGCACGAGTAGGTGACAATTGATTAGAATCATCGTTTTTTTTTTCTGTTCAATGCATTTCATTTCGAAGTCATGTGACTTGGTCATATATAGGTTCTGCATTAAAGATCTTTACAGAGAGAGAGAGAGAGAGAGAGGAGAGAGAGAGAGAGAGAGAGAGAGAGAGAGATAGGGTTTTTTTTTAATAAATATTATTCATTCCAATAAAAATATTCCAAATTATAACTCGAATCATCCCAACAATCTAAAATTACAAGTATTCTGATTTACATACATGGTAATATTGTTTGTGTGTATTGTGACAGAGATACATTTTTAAATGTTGCTAACCTAAAATAATCTATATTTTAAAATAAGCTTCACAAATTAGATCTCCTTGCTGGACTGATTTAAGTTGACGCACTTACATAGCAAAGAACTGACAAAAATCTATCTAAATAATCCCATTTTTTAAATTCTTCCAGTAAGCGGTAGACTTAGTTGTGCAATGGAGATTAATCAAAGTCAAACGAGATCCAAATTTTAATTCAGAAAAAGTTTGGGACCATTTTGTCGCTTTTTTTTTAGTTTGGATAATTTACAGAAGAGGTCTCACGATGTCTCAAATCTGTTTACTAGTTACTATAGACTCGAATCCTCGATTTTAGTGTTTTATACTTACTTGTTTACTTGTTTTGGGTTTAAATCCAACCCTCCACTGAAGTCGAGTAAACTACTTCTCGGGCGGGTCCATATCAATCATCTAACAAAACATTTTCATTATAACTTGTACAATTCTTTGATTGTAGCATCTTCCAAAACATATGATCTTGTGAAAAGTAATGTTTTTACTTTCTTCTTAAATTCAATTGCTCCCTTTAGGACCTTCAGTTCAGTTGGCAGTTTATTAAAATGTCTAGCGCACAGTAGCTGAAACCCCTTTCACCAAATTTACTATTTGTTCTTAGTTCAGATAGTCTATGTTTGTCACATGTTTCTAATGGTAACATTTGTTTCTAGTTCTAGTTTTTTCCGGCATTCTTTTAGATGTTTTGGTTCATTTTGATTCAGTATCTTAAACGTTAGTAAGAGTAGCTTGTATTCGATTCTCGCCTTTACCGGCAGCCAGAGTAATTTAATTAGTGCAGAGGTAATTCTATCCCTCTTGTGTAGTCCTTTTTATTAATCTAGCGGCTCTGTTTTGTACTCTTTGAATCTTCTTCAGCTGATAATTTGGTCAGCCATAAACCCACCGGAGTTTTTGAGACCCTTTCTACTAAGTTAGAAATACTGTATCATTAATGTAAGCAGGTCAGAAGTACAAAAAGATTAATTTTACAGCATATACAAGTCCTTAACCTGGCTTGTGTATTCATATGACCAGCACGTTTAATGTACATTCGTTGTATCATACTAAAATGGCTGACTACCAATAACGTACGGTATGCATATTCATATCTTTTATTCTTAGAGTTATCTGAAAAGATATCTATGCCAACCCCTTATAAAAAAAGCTAACATACATTAGAACTCTCTCAAATCTGCAGTTCAGTTCAACATGACTTTCCAATTTTAATAGTTGCTAAATTTCTTCTTTCTTGACGACTAAAGTCTTGCACAATTATTTACGCTCCATCTATATTGTTTCCTTCGTAAATCAATATATCTTAATAGAGAGCTTTGGAATTTCATTAAATATCTAAGATTATGGTAATTGATCACTGTCGTTATCAATATCATTACTTCAACATAATAATAATAATAATAATAATAATAATAATAATAATAATAATAATAATAATAATAATAATAATAATAATTGTTATTATTAATATTATTATTATTATTATTATTATTATTAGTATCATTATTATTATAATTGTGGTTGTTGTTTTTTAGATAAGGTTCCATTGTCCCTTGTTATCACAAAAATAAAAACGTTTCGACGGACTAAAGTGACATCAAAATCGGTACACAGATAAATAGTTTCCTTGCACAAGGCAGTCTCGTGTTTCTGTGTTCCCTGAACCTCCGGAGGCAAGGTTATTTCCGAGGATTTGTGTATGTGAGCTCGTTTGTAAGGCCACTGGTCCTTTGAACCAATCCAAGTAGCATGCTTTCCTGGTAGGACCTTTATATATTAAAGATGCCTTTCTGAAGGAAAGTCAAACTAGATGACTAAAGAGTCTTCTACAGCGGATCACTTTTTCCCCTTCAAATTTAGATAAAGATGAAACACATTGGCTGCGTCGCTGTATTGATTAGTTAAGTTAAGCAATGTCAAGATTTGTCAATATTTGCATGGGTTATACTCGAAGAATTTTTTGGCTATGGCATATATCTTAATAACCTCGTTTATAAAAATGAAAATTAAATGATGTATTGAGAAATTAACAGTCAGATAAAGAAAAATGAAACGCTGCACATATTTAAAAACTAACTAGTGTTCCAGAAGAATTTACCATTTTAATCGATGCATCTATGGCCAAAAAAGCAGAAAGAACATAAAAAACACGATAACTTATGTCCAATTAATCGGCATTTCATAAAACGATCAATACCAAGAATCGAGGCAATAGAGGTAAAGTGAACATTCTCCTTGTGCACCGTCACTACTTACTGCCCCGGGTGATTTCCGTCTTTCAGGAGCAAGTTCCTCTCCTGAGGTTGTTTTATTCAAGTATGAAGGCTGAGTTAAATGCTACAGCATCCGAGAAAGGTCAACGGGAGTAAAAAGTAGTCGAGCGTCGCAAAGGAGGATCACGGGATTGGCAGCTGTCAAAAATTCATTTCTTGGTGTCAGCAATCTTCAAAGGGCAATGGGACTGGCAACCTAATAGCCATATGTAGGCTCAAAGAATAGAAAATACGGGAGCTTGACACTTATCCTTTGCGAAATAAAGATTCTGAATAGACCATTAGCTGATGCAGTCCATGATTTAATGGTTAATAAAACAGTCGCATTACGGTCATGATTCCTTATCCCTAAATCCGGAATGATCGCACCTCTATAAACAATGAAGAGCCAAGAAAAATCAATTCTTAGTAGATGAATTATCAAAGAGTAGAACAATCCCCTACGCAGCCGGTTGGAGTGATGAGGGATACCAGGCATTGAGTACGGCAAAGCCTTTGGGTTCTGTTTACCCGACGAAAATGGCCAAAAGAACATCGAGGGAATACAAATCTCTTGGTGAGCAATCTGGCGCTCTTCGACGGCTGGGAACAAACGAATATGATCAAATCTTTTACTTGGAAGTTCATGAGTTTTCCATTGCCATTAACGTATGGTACAATAAAAGTAAATTTTCATTAGCATTGCGTTTATATTACATACGTTATTTACAA
>NC_090732.1:104361283-104363783 GCF_036898095.1 Palaemon carinicauda
CAGCCTAAATAAAAATTTCTCCTTGTAAGTAACATTTGCAAGTAGGACCCTCGTGCCTGGCACTGTCCGCACCTTGCAGTTTCACCGATTTTATTTGTTTGTTTAATATCCTAAATGTCTTTACCAATTACCACTGCGTAAATAAATTATAATACATAGTATGAACATTTTAGAAAAAAACAGATTAACAACATCAATAAATATATGTTCTGTGTTATGCACAAACTAAAACAAAAAATAAACTTTCCCGAACAGTTTCAGATGACCAGTAAGTTCTGATGAATTACTGAGTCATACGGATGTTGTCAAAGGTGTTTCTGCCGTATGGAAATATAAAATTCCTCTCAGTGATTGAGTGGAATAAAAGATGAATGTCAGAGCTGGACGAAGCGTGTTCAAAAGTTAGAGTATACAGCATAAAAGATATGCGCATGATCTGTCTTAGATATCATTGCAAGTTTTGGTTAGGAACGTTACGCAGTTTATTGACAAATTCTTCATGTTCTCTCTCTCTCTCTCTCTCTCTCTCTCTCTCTCTCTCTCTCTCTCTCTCTCTCAAGCTACTAGGCAAGGAGGATATAATTTCATATGATATCTATATGGAATTAGAGTTCAAAGGATCAGGTTGCAAAGGAGTTATCAGTTAATCTTAATAGTCTTTGTTTTCTTTACAGTAGAAAAAAAAAACAATATTCTCATTGTTAGTTGCCAGTAATAGTTTACCATTAGTATTCAAGCGTAATGAACACAGGTATCTTGAATAAACAATAAACAACATCTCTCTTCGCACTATTATTCCTATTAGTAATAGCTACAACGAGATTAGCAACAGTATCAGCCATAGTATCTCAGAGCAAAATTGGCCAGCAACGACTAACAGAAAATAAATCAATCGCTTTTTGCACAATGCTGACCTTGCTCTAGATCTAGAATATGCAGCGCTTTTGTGGTTCGGTTCAGCCGCGCTCCGCCGCCACAGCTAACGATTTTTGTTGATAAACATTACAATAACGCCTGGTAAAGTTATGCCATATAACGATCGTTACTGATAAACAAATACGCAATCTCAAGAAAATTCGTGCAATATCCTTGCTGATATGCACTTGCTTGATTTAAGAAAAAATCATGACTGTCACAATCTTTATTGATAAGCATTCGAAAAATATATCAAGAAAAATCTAGAAAAAGAACAATCTCTATTGATTATTATTATTATTATTATTATTATTACTTGCTAAGCTACAACCCTAGTTGGAAAAGCAGGATGCTATAGGCCCAGAGGCCCCAACAGGGAAAGTAGCTCAGTGAGGAAAGGAAACAAGGAAAATAAAATATTTCAGGAAGAGTAACAACATTGAAATAAATATTTCCAGTATAAACTATAAAAACTTTAACAAAACAATAGGAAAAGAAATAAGATGGAAGAGTGTGCTTGAGTGTACCCTCAAGCAAGAGAACTCTAAACCAAGGCAGTGGAAGACCATGGTACAGAGGTTATGGCACTACCCAAGACTAGAGAACAATGGTTTGATTTTGGAGTGTCCTTCTCCTAGAAGAGCTGCTTACCATAGCTAAAGAGTCTCTTCTACCCTTACCAAGAGAAAAGTGGCCACTGAACAATTACAGTGCAGTAACCCCTTGAGTGAAGAAGAATTATTTGGTAATCTGTGTTGTCAGGTGTATGAGGACAGAGGAGAATATGTAAAGAATAGGCCAGACTATTCAGTGTGTATGTAGGCAAAAGGGAAAATGAACCGTAACCAGAGAGAAGGATCCAATGTAGTACTGTCTGGCCAGTCAAAAGACCCCATAACTCTCTAGCGGTAGTATCTCAAACGGGTGGCTGGTGCCTTGGCCAACCTACTACCTATATCCCTTATATAAGCCAAGGAAAAATCAGGCACATTACTATCGATGTTGATAAGCCCTTACATAATCGGATGTTGAATCGTGCCTAGAAGGATCTTCAGTGACAAATGTTTGAATTATCTAGGAATAAATCGTGATGATTGAGAAACTATCCGATAATATAAAAAAAAGTGTGAAATTATTTTCTTTAATCAACACTTCCATGATTTTAAGAAAACTCATCTCATTAAATAATATTTATTGCCAGGCAATAAACAACAAATGTAAATAATAACACGGGAATAGCAAAGGTGTCCTAGAATAGGAAAAGTACGAAGAAAAACATAGTAGAAATAGGAGTAAAAAAATCACAGTAACAAGAGGGGGAGGGGTTCAGATGATGATGTATAAAAAACTTCGGCCAAACCTCA
The DNA here is from genome assembly GCF_036898095.1 of Palaemon carinicauda. Lineage (NCBI taxonomy): Eukaryota > Metazoa > Arthropoda > Malacostraca > Decapoda > Palaemonidae > Palaemon > Palaemon carinicauda. The sequence goes on from NC_090732.1 coordinate 104,363,563, forward strand.
CTTACAGTAATGCCTGAAAACTATTATCATTACTGTTACTATTACTAGACAAGCTGCAATCCGAGTTGGAAAAGTAAAAAGCTACACGCCTAAGGGCCCCAAATGGAAAAGCAACTCAGTTAAGAAAAGGAATTAACTAATAAACAAGAAATCGTCAATTGGTGATATTAGCAATATGAACATGGCTATAAAATATACGGAGAGAAGGACAGTACTGATGG
>NC_090732.1:104367902-104370402 GCF_036898095.1 Palaemon carinicauda
GTAAGTAAACAATTAAGCCGAATATTCGTAAAACTGACAATTATTACAGCTCTAGCTCCAATCTCAAATCCTGGCCTGTTGCCATGAACTAGATATCATGTCCTTCAAGAGTTTCAGTAATAGTTCCCTTGCTTGCGGGTGCGCTGATTGAGAGTTACTTTCCTGTGTAAAGCTGCTTGACAGATTATAGGCACAGTGCATTCCTTAAACCTATGCTTGTCTTTGGGCTCTGCCTTCTTTCCAAAGTTCTGAGGCTTTATTGTGATCCTCCCCAGTTGATGTCACAGTTTTGGAGAACTACTTCAGTTTATCATGGTTTACTGACTCAAATAGGTTAATCTATTTATATAAACACAATTTACCATATTTTTATCATTAATTTTATCATCTTAGATACTGCAATAGTGAGATTTACTTCTGTTTCTTTCTTGATAGTGCACTGAATTTTATTATATTTCCCTTCCATGGCCTGATGACTTTTACATTTTCGGTTAACAATGAGCTAAACCCAGGTTCTCTCCTCACTGATGCACGACACACAAAGTCATGCTTCCAAGTACGGCTGATTTTTCAGTCCGAAACACTCAACTTATTAAACATTAGAAATTACTATTTATCACTACAAGAAACATAACCATAATTATTATGAGTCTTTTTTTATACAATGCATTTAGCAAATGCAGTCTGAAAGAAATTGAGTTCATCGTAACCTTTATCATGGAGCACGGATTCATTTACTTTATGTTACACATTATAGAGAAATTTGCTGGGTGCAATCTCCTAACGTTAATGACAACTTTTGTCATTCAGACTTGGTGGCATTAGCGCTAAGCGCAAAGACTGAATTGAATCCGTTATTAGATATCACCATGGCAGGTTTTCTCTGGAAATCTGCTATTCTGATTGCCCTCACGTGATTAGGGTTCATTACACATATCTCCGATAATATACTGGGTTTAGTTTCAATAAAGGATTCGTTCACAGTAAAGGTTAATAAATAGCGAATATAAGTACCTAAATCTAAACAGCCTCTCCTTGAATAAAAGCTAGGTTAGCACAAGGGAAATAATTAGGTACTATATCACTGGCCAATGATTCGCAAAGTTTTAAAGTTTCACTATGGTGTTCTTGCTAACTACCGTTAAGAAACGGAACACTGCTGACCGGTAGGTTGCCGGACCACCATAATGAAACATTTAGGCTTGTCGGCTATGGATATAGAGATGCTTATTTAAATTTTACTTGATATATATATATATATATATATATATATATATATATATATATATATATATATATATATATATATATATATATACATATATATATAATCTCAACATCATCATCTCCTACGCCTATTGGCGCAAGGGGCATCGCTTGGATTTCGCTGGTCATCTCTTTCTTGAGCTTTTAAATTCAATACTTCTCCATTCATCATCTCCTACTTCACGCTTCATAATCTTCAGCCATGTAGGCTGGGTCTTCCAACTCTTCTAGTCCCTTTTGGAGCCCAGCTAAACGTTTGGTGAACTAATCTCTCTTGGAGAGAGCGAAGAGCATGCCCCAAACCATCTCCATCTACCCTTCATCATGATCTCATCCACATATGGGCACTTGAGTAATCTCTCTTATAGTTTCATATCTAATCCTGTCTTTCCATTCAACTCCGATATCCTGAGAGTTTTGTTCTCAAATCTACTAAATCTATTGAAGATTGTTTCATTATTATACCATGACTCATGTCCATTTAGTAACACCGATCTCACTAAACTGATGTATAGTCTGATTTTCATATGTAATTTCAGGCGATTTGATTTCCAAATTTTACTTAACCTAGCCATTGTCTGATTTGCTTTTTTTTTTCTTTCACTAAAATCTAATTCTAAAGACCTTGTGTTGGAGATCATAGTACCTAAATAGACGATTCTACCTCATTAATCCTTTCTCCTTCCTATGATATTTCATCTTCCATTGCATACTCTGTTCTCATGCATTTGGTAAGCAAGCATTTGCAAATTCTGTGGTGTTCTGCAAATAAGGACAGCAGCATCAGCATACTCTAGGTCAGATAATTTCCTATCACCAATCCAGAGTCCAATCCTTCTCAGCATCTCCGACTGTTCTACGTATTAAAAAATCCATGAGGAGGATATAACAACATAGGGGACAACAGATTCCCTTGGAGTACTCTGCTTTTCACTGGAAATTCATTTGATAGGACTCCATTAACATTAACTTTGCAGTTGGTGATGCTCATGAACAGACTTAATCAAATCCACGTATTTAAGAGGAATTCCATAATAACGCAGGACTCTTCACAAAAGTGGCTGGTGCACACTATCACATGCTTTTTCATAGTCCACAAATGGCATCAAAAATGGAATTCTATATTGTACGTATGGCTGTACAACATGTCTCAAAATGAAAATTTGGTTAGTGTAACTTCTACCTTTTCGAAACCCTGCTTGTTCATCGTTCAGATTTGCGTCAATTTTTCTCT